>NW_007258212.1:0-80861 GCF_000164805.1 Carlito syrichta | reverse complement strand
TTTTCAGCATGTTTGAGTTCCTTGTAGATCCAAGATATTAAGCCTTTGTCAGACCTGGAGTTGGCAAATACTTTTTCCCAGTCTGTAGGCTGTCTCCCTGCTCTCTTGATGGTTTCTTTGGCTTTGCAGAAGGTTGTTAGTTTAATGAGGCCTCACTTGTCTATCTTCTCTCTTATGGCCTGTGGATTTCGGGTTTTATTCAGGAATTGAATGCCAGTTCCGATTTCCATGAGGGTATGCCCTTTATTTTCTAAGGTTCTTGTGGTTTGAGGTTTTACATTTAGGTCTCTGATTCTTAAAAGCTCTTAATATCAACCTCCCATCTGACCCTGCAATCCCCCTACTGGGAATATACCCTGAAGAACTCAAATCACTCTATCAAAAAGATACCTGCACACGTATGTTTATCGTAGCATTGTTCACAATAGCAAGAACCTGGAATCAACCATGCTGTCCATCAAAAGAGGACTGGATCAAAAAAATGTGGTACATATACATGATGGAATACTACACAGCCATAAAAAAGAATAAAATCATGAATTTCGCAGCAACCTGGATGGAACTAGAGTCTATAATACTGAGTGACCTCTCACAGAAACAAAGATCTGAGTATCACATGTTCTCACTCATATAGTGGACCTTGAACATCCAATGTAACACTATAAGAAAATGACTGACAGTAGTGAGAAACTATGGGGGAGAATGGAGATGGGATTAATGGTAGTAAATATCTGTCTGCGGATGGGGAGGCACCTCTTATCAACAAGGGTGCCTGAACGAAGCATATTTGTAACCCTTAACTGTACCCCACAATATCATAATAAAAAATATTGATTATAAAAAATAATTTTCATTTCTCTACTTACATTAATCATTTGTCTTTGCATGGTGTCTATCTTATACATTAGAGTCCCAAGCATATTAATAATAGTCATTTTAAATTTCTGTTCTGATAGTTTTAATATCTCTGTCATTTCTGAGTCTGGTTCAGATGCCTACTTTGTCTTTTCAAACTGTTTTGTTGCTTTTGTATATTTATTTTTATTATTTTAGTAATTTTGTTCTTCACATTAGAAAATGATGTAGTAGGTAAAAAAGAATTGCTGTAAATAAGTCTTTAGTAATGTGGTGGTAAGGTATGGGGATTGGGAAAATTGTCCTAGATTAGGTCTCAGTCTTTTAGTGAGCATGTGTCTCTGAACTGTACACTTCACAAACACTTCTCAGTTTTTTACCTGCTTATGTGGGACAGAATGGTGGGGGGAGTTAGAGTTGAGTATTTATCCTTTTTTTTTCCTTAGAAGATATACCTGACTGAAGTTCGATGTGTCTCTTCCTCCAGGCTAGTTAGACTCTAATAAAACTATACAGCCGGATTGGAGCATCCCTTCCACCAGGCCAGTGACACTCTAGTAAAACTATATTAGACTCTAGTTTAAAAGTTTCTCTCAGAGAAGACTGGGAAGATGGCAGCAGAGTCAGTCAGACTGTGAGGGAGTGAGTGTGTGGATGAATTTTCATGCATGTCTGTGTGTAAGAGGGCATGTAAGTGGCTGACTAAGTGGGGACTTGGGAGCAAGTGGTGAAAAGGCTAGTACCAAAGTTGCTCTGCTTGGACCCTAGCACCTCCAGGGCATAGGAATTGAGTATCAGTTTCTAAAATTAGCAATGTCCTTCCTGGGAAGAAACTGCTGGGAGTAACTGCCATTGCCAGATTGGCCACCACTGCAGCAGTGCCAGGCTGGACCCTGGCAGTAAGGGGCAGAGGTAGAGTAGCACTGGAGAAGATGAAACAGGCACTCCACTGCTGTCTTGAAAACTGGGTAGAGAAGTGCTATAGCTTGGTCACATGCAGCAACAGATCCACTCTCTGTGACTAGTGGGTTAACTACTCTAGAGTTAATCGTGATCCAGAGGGAATATCTTGAAAGCACAAACTTCGGAGGGACAGGATGAGGGCAGAATCTCAGGTGCCTCACTCCCTACCCTGACTCAGCTGCAGAACAAAGGGAGCAACCAGAAAAGGACAAGAAATACCCCCCCCAAAAAGATTAGTGGTGAATCCTGGGCTGACTCAACTCCCTCCTCCCCAGAAGTCCCCCGAATGTCAGACCCACATGACTGAGGCACAACTGGGAGGGACGAACTCAGGTGGAGCTTGGATGGATGGCAGCTGCGTTAGGAGAACAACTCTGGGATAAGCTTGGCAGGGGCACCCACCACCAACACCTGGGTAGTGGACAATCCCACATCTCCCTACTGGAGGAGATTCCCTGACCTTATGAAAGCAGGAGGGGAGGCTGACACCCCATACACTTCCAACACCCCCTCCCACCCCCCTCGGCCATTCCTGGGGAGGCTGTGAACAAGTCTGCAGTTCCATAGGAGATGGTAAGTAAACTTGCCTGTGAGTACCTGAGAGGAATAATTACAGAACCTGCTACAAGAGAGTAGTGTCCAGAAATTTTTAGAAATTTTTTTGGTCTTTTTTGTTTGTCTTTATTTTGGTTTTGTGTGTGTGTGAATGTGTGTGTGTATGTGAGTGTGTGAATGTGTGTGTATGAGGGTTCAATTTGCATTCTCAATACCTTTTTTTTGGTGTGTTTGTTTTTTGTTTTGGTTTAGTGGTGAGGGTTTAATTTGCATTTCCCCTCATTTTTGTTCTTCTTTTGTTTTGGTTTAGTGTGTATGTGAGGGTTCAAATTGCATTCCCCCCTTTTTTCTTTTTCTTTTTGTTCTTTCATTTTTTGGTGTGTGTGTGTGTGTGTGTGTGTGTGTGTGTGTGTGTGTGTTGGCTTTCCTGTGTTTTTTTTGTGGTTATTTTTCTTTGTTTTTGCTTTTGCTTTTCTGTGTTTTTGTATAATTATTTTTGTTCTATCTCATTCTACTTTTCTCTGTTCTTCTCTTTATTTTTATATTTTCTTGGATTCAGGGGTACACCACATACTTGTTGTGTTGTCATACAGAGTAGTGGTGGGGGAACATTGTAACGTGCAATTAGTTTCTGAATCCTAGCTCTCCTCCCTCTACCTTATACAACTCTTAAAAATTCAAAAACGGCCAAGATTCTGACTCCCAGCCCTGTTTCAAAATAAAACAAATTCAGAGGCTCCAGTCAGGGAAGAAAACAGAGCAGAGCAAACAGCAGAAGTGAAAGCCCCAGCCATATCACTGAATAATGGAATTAAAGAGAAAAGAAAGAGATTGTCACAAATGAGGAAAAATCAACAAAAGAGCACAGGTAATTCCCAGGGTACCAAAGAGGCAATGCCCAAAATATCAGACCTCAGAGCCCAAACAATGGAAATCATCAACAATTGGCCCCAGAATAAAACAGGGATTAGGGAATCAATGGAAAGAGTGAATAAGGCTCAAGAAAGACAAGATGCAGCACTGAAAGAACTTGTAACAGTGATTTTGGCCATAACAAATTTGAGTGCCTCATGACAGAAATAAACGCCCACATTTCAATAATCATGTTGAATGACAATGGAATAAATGAACCACTGAAAAGACATAGAATGGCAAACTGGATAATATAAAAAGCACAACCTATCAATATGCTGCATCTTACTAAAAGGGACACCCACAGGCTCAAAGTTAAGGATGGAAAATCAACTTTCAGGTGAATGGAACACAAAAAAGGCAAGTGTCATGATCTTAATATTAAACAAAACAAGCTTCAAGATATCAAAAATGAAAAAAGATACGGAAGGATACTACTTAATAATAAAAGGATCAATCCATCAACAAAGAAATATAAATTCTAAACATATATGCATCCAACACAGAAGCAATAGCTTTTATGAAGTAGCTACTAAGTAAACTAAAAAAAAGATATTAACTCAAACACTATCCTAGCTGGGGTCTTAAATACCTCACTAGCAACCTTAGTTAGATCATTGAGCAAAATAATTAAGGAGATTCGGGACCTTAACTTGATGCTTGGCCAAATGGACTTAATAGATACCTACAGAACACTCCACACAACAACTATGAAATATACATTCTACTCATCACCACATGGAATGTACTCCAAGATCGACCACATCTTTGGTCATATATCAAGCATAAACAAATTCCATAAAATTGAAATACTGCCATGCACCTTCTCAGACTACAGTGGAATAAGAATAAATATCACCACCAACAATATTCCCCCCAAAAACACAGACATGACACTAAAGAGCATGATGCTGAACAACTCCTGTGTCAACACAGAAATCAAAAGAGAAATTGAAAGTTTCCTGGAAACAAAAGAAAATGAAGAAACATCTTATCAAAACCTCTGGGATACCATGAAATCAGTATTAAGAGGAGAGTTTATAATTCTATGCACGCACACTAAGAAAATAGAAAGATCACAATTTAACAGCCTAATAAATCACCTAAGGGAGCTGGAAAGGAAACATCAGCAAAACCCTAACTGCAAGCAGAAGAATCCAGATCACCAAAGTAAAAGCCCAAACATGGAACATAGAAAAATAAAATAAAATAACAACAAATGCCAGCACCAATCTAGAGAAAAAGGAATGGTTATAATGTTGTCAGTGGGAATTAACCTTTATGGAAATCAGTATGGAGATTTCTCAAAGAACTAAAAGCAAATCTACCATATTTACCCAAAGGAAAAGAGGTTGTTATACAAAAAAGACACCTACCCTAGCAAGTTTATAGCAGCACAATTCACAATTATAAATATGTGAGATCAACCTAAATGCCCATCAACCTGCAGTCAGATCAGCAGCAGCATTAGAGGCACATAGGAGCACAAATCCTATTGTGAGATGTACATGTGAGGGATAAAGCTGCCCACTCTATGAAAATCTAATGCCTGATGATCTGAGGTGGAACTGAGGCAGTGATAATAGCACTGGGGGATGACAGCAAATACAGATTAACATTAGCAGTGAGGTTTGGCTGCACAAAGATCACAATAAATCAATTGCTTGCAGACTCATATCAAAACCCTATCCATGAGTGGCAAGTGAGTTGATGTACTTCAAATGTGCAGCTGCACCTGGCGGCAGCTTTTAAGTCAGAATCCAACACTTAAGTTAGTCCACATGGGCTAACTTTATTTTATTTTATTTACTACTGTCCTTTATTTTATTTACTACTTCTGTCTCCGCCTTTAAAAAAAAAATAGTGATTTGTATAATTTTTTCATTATACAATGCAATAATAATAGAAATAAAGTGCACAATACATGTTATGCACTTGAATCATTCTGAAACCATCCTTCTTGACCCCACAGTCCATGGAAAAAATGTCTTCTGTGAAACTGGTCTCTGATGCCAAAAGGGTTGGGGACTGCTGAAATAAAGGAACTTGGAGACTCAGAAGGGGAAGGATGACAAGTGGGGCAGGGATGAAAAATTGCTAATCAAGTATAATGTGCACTAATGGGGGTGGCAGACACACTTAAATCTCAGACTGCTTCACCTCTTAAAAAGCAACCATGTACCAGAAAATATTTGTATTCCTAAAGCTATTGAAATAAAGAAAATTTTAAAAAAATCCTTCAATTTTTCTCCAATCAAATCACCTCTAAATTGAATTCATGGCATCTTCTTTGATTGTCTTCCAATTTATTTTTCTTATTACTATCAGAATAATATTTTTTTGAGCCCTAGAGAATTGCTTAAAGCACATTTCAGTAATTTTTTATTGTCGAAAGTTAAAAGGCTAACCTCTTGTCATTGCTTTAAAAGTCCTTACCTACTTTCCTTTCAATCACCTCCCTGAACTCTTTTTACCTTCATTTATACTCCATACTCTAATCACACTGAATAGCTTCCTATTCCTCAAATGAACTGTTTTCTGTAGCCTGCTGGTATTCATACTTGCTGTTGTATCATCACAGAATACTGTCTTTTGTTCTCACCCTTCATCTCCTTTTCCTATCTTTAAAATCAAGCCCTCTCCATCTTAGTTATTCTACGTGTTTTTAGGTTTTAATAGAGACATTATTTCCTCTGGAAAGCCATCCAAAGCCCCCTTTTTTCTGGGTAATATAACCCACCTATGCGTTTCCAAGTTGTCAATTCCTCCACATAATCCTATTTCTTTATATGAGTGGGAATGACACATTATTTCTTTTGTAATCAATTTTCTGACTCATCTGATCAGTTTATAAACCAACTATAATCTACACTACTTCCTCAGTGCCAGACCCACAAGAACAGTTTTTTATCAAATGACTGAATGAACTTTATGTTTTCGAGGCACAGTCGCAACAGAGAATTGAGAAAACATAAAATAACAGAAAGCCACGGCACATCCATCATAGTGCCTCTTAGATTGCTACTGGGAGTGTGAATGTGTACTGTCACTTTGGAAAAATGTTGTATTCCAACTGGAGCTAGATATAGATATACCTTACAATCTAGTAGTCCCACTTCTGGGCATAAATTCAGGAGAGATGAATACATATGTATACCTAAAACCTGAAAAAAAAAAATCCTTAGCAACTCTTAACAGCCAAAACCTGAAAGTGGTTCAAATGTCCATAAACATAGAATAGGCAAATAAATGTGTATTCATACTATGAAAATTTGAATCTCACAAATATGTTGTTAAGTAAAAGAGGTCAGACCAACAGAGTATAACTACACAATTTCATTTCTTGGGGTCTTAAGAAAGGCAGATGATGATGGTCATGAAGGTTGAAATAGTGAAAGTGAGTAATAAGCAGAGGGGTTGTTGCTTGAAATGCATGTGGTGTTGGAAAATTTCTATATATTGAAAATTGATGTTACATAACATGTCATATTTTTACTTCTCTGTCTCATTCATTTTGGAATTGGGATGAGTTCTATCATTTGCATTTCTTAAGAAAAATAAGCTTAGAGAAGATCAACAATCTTTCTCACGTATAATTAAAATAATTGAGACAGTATATGGAAGTAGAAAAAAAGAGTCATGGTTAAAGACCTAATTTAATTCCTTAAATTATCTTGTTTTTGCTGCTTGATTCCATTGGAAAGAGCCAACAAAAAATTTCCAGTTTCCTAATAATGACTCAAGAAATCATTAATTTCATAAGAAAAAATGATATGAACGAAGCACACTATTTTGCTGCCAGACCACTTGAAGGGGTGCATAGAAAGCACAATGGAAAGTTTGCAAAAATCTTCAATTCAGAAAAAGAATTTTTTAACTCTCAAGCTCCCTTTGTCTTATCTTTGTTTATTTTCTAGTTGTCCATTCACTGCTCATGTCTTCTTTTATACTGGAAACTGCCAGAGGAGGGAAGGGGAAGGCACATCACATCAATAAGGGTACCTGATCTCAAACCAGGTGAAGTGAAGACCAAATGAAGTCTCAAACTTTACCTGTATGATGACTGGCTATGTACCTAATCCTGAATTGTACCCCACATCTTTAACTATTTTTAAAAAATGTGTGTCAGGTCCATAAGGCAGAATCAGGAATATCCTAATGAAAACAGCCTTCTAAAAGCATCAAAAAAAATTCTGAAAATATTCATCCCCAAGTATTATTTGTAACAGCATAATATACATTCACAGATATTATGGTATTGGTGTACCTGAATACAATAAGATTTTCCTACAGATGATTTAAAAAACTACAAATTTCATTTGTAATCTATGAATTTTAAACACCTGTAGTTTACTTAGTTAATTACCAAGCCCATTCAACACATCTGGCATTGTGTTAATCAATAATTATTTGATTACAATGTTTTGGCTTTTATGCTAATTAGGATTTTGAGACCATAAAATTGTCTACCTTTGTGCTTCATGTTGGCACTAATGTGTTATATTTATAGATTGGGGTACTCATAAATCATGTATGAATATGCATATATGCACATATTTTACCTAATTTGTACAACACAGATTTTTCTATTCATATCTGTTTTTTGTTATGTTTACTACCTGGAAAAAATAGCTTTGCTTATTTTTTAATTTAGATAGAAAAAATTCCTTTTTAAGAAAAAAATGTTTTAATGTGATAAGATTCTTTAAAAAAAATAGAAAATCAGCTGGGCTCGGTGGCTCAGCCTGTAATCCTGCGCCTTTGGGAGGCTGAGGTGAGTGAATTGCCTGAGTCCGTGGGTTCGAGACCCGCCTGGGCAGCGAGACCTCATCTCTACAATAAATCAAAAAATCAGCTGGGCATGGTAGCGTGCGCCTGTAATTCCAGCTTCTTGGAAGGCTGAGGCGGAAGGATCGCCGAAGTCCAGCAGGTCGAGGCTGCGGTGGCCGGGAGCAGCCACTGCACTCCAGTCTGGGCGAAAGAGTGAGACTCCAACTCAAAAAAAAAAAAGAAAATCCACTTAATCCTTTTAGTTGTTTCCTTTTTGAAATGTAACTGAATAGAACAATATTAGTCTTTTTAACCTACGGATGTGGCAGCTGGTGTGGCTTAAAATCCTCTGCAAAAGAAAATGGTTTCTTCTTAATTGCTTCCTCTGCTAAGATAATTATGAAGGCTGGGCAGGTCTGATTAACTGCAAAGTTGAATGTGGTAAAAACCTCTCTGGCAGGTTCTTATTTGTCACCATCAATCTCGAGTTGCCAAGTGAACATCTTGGATGATGTGCAGGAGATAGTTTCTTGGGATCTGGGAGTTCCAGGGACAATGATTCGAATACAACTCTCTGGATGGATTTTTATTGTAGCCATAGGATTTGTGTTAGTCCTCTCTTGTTGTCTGACACTTCATTAAGATTATTAGGGTTCTATACAGATCTTGATGTGTGTATGTTAGGAGGATGGGACTATTCACTTTGCTGTAGGGAGGGGATGAACTGAGGCAAAACCCCCATGTTTGTCCATAATAGATTCATTTTGAGAATATTGTCTCTCTTATGTCCCCATGGATCCCTTGATATGACTGTAAGTAATGACACATAATATGAAGATTCTTCATGCTAATATTAGCTGTAAGCCTCTCATGTAAGCAAAATTACTAGTCAGTCCACAAATATATCAAGTCCAATTGTCACAAAAGACCAAAATATTGATTAACTTTATTACTATTTCATTTTTGGAGGGAGATTGGTAATGAGGGTCACTTCCTTCTCAATTTTTTTTTCAATCCATGCCTGAGTCATGGAGGTATCTTTCCTAATGTTCTAGGATCCCGGGGTGCTTCCAAGTCATTTATAAATTTATGTAAAATAGTGAATGACTGATTGTACATTTTCTTTTGAGGATTGTCTACTCATATCTTTTGCCCACTTTTTAATACGACTGTTTTTTTTTTCTTTTTGGCATGTTTGAGTTCCTTGTAGATCCTAGATGTTAGGCCTTTGTCACATATACAGTTTGCAAATATTTTTTCCCATTCTGTAGGCTGTCTTCCCACTCTCTTGATGGTTTCTTTTGCTTTGCAGAAGCTGCCCATTGAAAGTGGACTGGATTTTTTTTAAAAAAGTGGTACATATACATGATGGAATATTACGCAGCCATAAAGAAGGACAAAATTATGAACTTCACAGCAACCTGGATGGATTTAGAGTCTAATAATACTCAGTGATTTATCACAGAAACAAAGAACTGAGTACCACATGTTCTCACTCATAAGTGGACCCTGAACAATTATCATAATGCTACAAGAAAGTGATTGGCAGTAGTGAGAAACTGCCAGGGGAGGGGAGGGGCACACTTCATCAATAAGGGTAACTGATCTCAAACCAGATGAAGTGAGGACCAAAGTGAGACCCAAACCTGACCTGTACAATGACCATTTGTATACCTAACCCTGAATCGTACCCCATATCTTTAAAATAAATTTTTTTAAATGATTGATTTTTTCTAATAGTGATTAATCCCAACAATTTCAGTTTCCTCAAATAAAGAAAAGCACTTTTAGCTGTTCTTTAATTAAAGTTAATTTGAAGTTTTCCAAATAATATTTAAATTCTTTTCAATTTGCATATAGGAGTTCATTTCTTCCACGAGGCATGGATCAATTTTTGGTTGTTCGGCTTACAGATAGTGGCTACTCTTAAAAAAAAAATCCACTTTTTCCCCTCAAAGCATACTTAGCTATATTTTCCATAAGTGCCCAGATGAATATATATATTCTTATCCAAAGTAGAAAAAAACTTTTATAGATATTCCTCTAGCTATAAAACAACTCTTCTACCATGAGCTAGAGTTGTTTCCAGGGGGAGAACTTCCAGGTAGAATCTTCAAGGAATATTGGATAGGTTATTGTGGCTGCATCTTTCACGGGTGTCTGAAGTGACAATAATAAGAGGCTACAAGCATTGTCTATGTCCTGGCCTATATCCCCTTTGTCTAAACACAAAGAGTCTTCAAATGGTGTAAATTTTCTTTTTATGAATAATATAATATAATATAAATATGTAATATAACAATATAATAGTAGTGAATTTCTTACCACACATAAAGATCATTATAAATTTTTAAAAATCTTATTAGGTTACGAGATCTTTGAGAATGAATGCATATATTTTTTCTTGCCCATCTCTTTAACAGAAAAGCAATTTACAGTCATTGTTCTCTATTCATCATGATATAAAATAGTTTATGTTTTCTTTATTAGCACTTTGTAATACAAAATATATAATTCCTATCAATGATAATATATTGGGGAATGTAGTATAAGATATTTAGAGTTAATTTAATTCAGAGTCTTTTATTTAGCAAGTGGTTCATATAGGAAATATATAGAGAGGTACTTTGATCATCTTGTCAGCAAATGGTCAGGCCTGGTATCACATGATTTGTTATTTAGGGTAAGTATTGTGTTCCAGGAGCTCCAGGTGCACTGAGAGGCATGATGTAAGAACCACGATTTTGGGAAATGGTGGGTGATCCAATCAGTAATCAGGATGTGCTACAAAGTCCCCATGACTGAAAAATCCCATCCGTCGTGGGTCCAACTTTTTTCCTGAGAGCGAGATACACGATGTTTCATGAAGTCTGATATTTTAAAAGTTAGTCTTTCCAGAAGGAGACTTTCCATAAGGAGATCAAAAAGAAGAAGGTTTTTTGCTTTTTATTGTCAAAACTATCATTTCTTTAAAGGTCTATTTCCTCAAGTGAATGACAATGTTTTGAAGGACAAGATTTGGCTGAAATAGGACTTGTAACAGTTCTTGACTTGTAACAGTCAAAGGCAGCAGTTGCATCATACACAGTTTTCCTGGCATTCTAATTATACTCTCACAATTAAAAACAACAACAACAAAAATAACAACAACAAAGCAACAACAAAAAAACCCCACAAACCAAAACCAAAACAGAAAAACAAAACAAAACAAAAAACAGAACAACTCAGTTTGTGTAGCAGGTTATTGACTTAATTTTTACCTTGAATTAAAGGAGAAGTGAAAATAGTAGAATTTTTCACTTTTTACATAACTTTAAGAAGCTTAATTTTCATTCGCCAGCTTAAGGGTCTCTAATTTCAGGCCAAGCACCAAACAGTACTGAAATACCTTAGGTGAGTTACGTAGCATTTCAATCAATTTAAACGTCCACACAGTTTTCTTATAATTTAGAATTGAGGAAGTCTTCAGCAAAATATTATCATATCTGGTACATTTGGCTATATTTGGAAAAAGTTATATTTTAAAATTTAAGCTTCTATATGTGATTCTGATAGGGATATTTGACTCCCAGACAGACTTGACTATGTAGAAAGTAACTGAAACTGGGGAGTATGTGTGATATAACCTCGACAAGGACAAAACATTTCCCAACTATCTCCTCCCCATGATTTCATACTATCCCAGACACCAGTACAAGGGTCTCAGCAAAGAGCCATAAAGTAAGGGGGGGCAGATGCATGATACAGACCAGATGTATTTTGGGTAAGGTTGATTGACATCACGTAACTCCAGAGAAGTACAGTTAAGTGACATGGTGCTGAAAAACATAGTATCCACTTTTTCTAGCGAGTAAGTTAATAAACAGGTTAACTTGGGGGGAGAACAACTTTCCTCTTCTTCTCAACTTCTCCCCTTTGTCCAGGATCAAAATAGTAGGTTTCTCCAGAGTTATCCAACAAATGGAACCAATTTTCAGTAACAGGACATATAACTTGATGGCTTAGCCCATGAGTCTTTGGGGAATAGTGTGTAGAAAAAAGGACTAGAAGGAGAAAAAGGAAATAAATGCTGCCATTGTAAGCCATAGCCAGAAAAATCACCTGCCCTGGGCTCAAGAGAAAGGAGAATTTTATGAGAGCGGTCAGCAACCCTGGAATCTATGGGTCAGATTATTATATACAAGTACCATAAGATAGATTGGAATGGAAATCATAGTTCTGTTGGGAGTTTTGGCAGCTATTTAATGATTTATGGTATTCCTTGGTCATTATTTTACTGCTCTCAAGTTCAGATGGCTTGTAATAGAATGTACCGCCCATAGTGCATAATTATTTATTAACATTTTGAAATAAATAGAGGTGTTCCTATAATTTAATGTAAATGCAAAAATGTGTTAGGGTCATCATCTCATCATAAAATATCAGGAATTATTATTGAAAGCATTCTGGGCTATTTACATAATGATTCTCAATGTTAAAAAAATTCCCCTTGGGATGTATAAATTACAGCTTCTTATTTGTATAAATACTCAATTAGGTCATCATTACATATAAAATGAGGACTTTCATTTAGTGTCTGAATTACGGTAATTCTTCCATCTGATAGAAATGAATGCAGATGACTAACCAACCTATAGCATTGCTGGTGATGGTATAACTTATCTATAAGGTGAAGTATAAGACAAATGGATTATTTGCTGACATTTTGCTGACAATCAATTAAGAACAAAGTAGATGCTCAGAGTAAAAACCAAGCAAGATCTCAGTTGATAATAGAACAACGACTCACAGGACTAGATAATTCTAGGACTTTTCAAAGTTTATCATGGTGAATTAAAGTCTTGAAGACTAGTTTCCAAAAGAATCTAACCAGTCTTCTGGTCAACACAACTTAAGCAGCAAGACCAGGTTCTATTTGTTAGTAGGTTAGTTGTTTCATATGGTTCTTAGAGTTTTAATGAATTAGTGGATTGCAAATATCTTGAGAATCATTTTGTGCCTAATATTTAGCTGGGGAACAATAATGATATTCTAAACTTTTTGGACTTATGAGATGGGAGTGGCAGTAATAGTGCCTCCCCAGTGACATTTGTCTATTGTCTTTGTCTAGCCCTGGCCACCGGTACCAAGTCAGTTCATAGCCAACAGCACACCGGTCTTTTTCTATTAATAAAAGTCCTGCTTTGTAATGAGAGTTCATCATAAACACAGCATCCTAGTGCACCAAGAAGCAGAACCCTAGACAATAGACTACCACCATTGGCATAGCTATATGGCTGTCTCTTTCTTCCTAGATCATTACATATTGTAGTGTAGTTTATCTTTTTATATCCTGTCTTGACTACTCATTTTACATTTCTTAAAAGCTGGCACACATTTATCTTTGTATATACAGTACTTAGCACAGAGCCAGATATATAATAAGCATGTAATGTGTTCATTAAATGAATTATTGATTCTTAAAATAGCATATATATTTTAAAGTAAAATTATCAATTCCATATGTATTAAAGAGTCAAGCATAAAATGTATACTATAAAATAATTGCATAAAATGGACATAGATGTCTATCTTAGGGTGAGGAAGTACTTGATAAAAAAGCAAAGGAAGAAAACATAAAATGATTGAAAATAGATATAAATTTGATTTAGAAGTCAGCCAATGAGAATTGGCATGAAACAAAGATTTGACTATCTCCTGGCCTGTGTTCTGCTAAGCTACTTTGAAAAAATGGTTTTTACCACAATTGAATATTTTCAATCACATGTTAAAAGGAAATATATTCATATAAATAACACTGTATTTACACAGATAAATTGGTTTACTACATTAAGGAAAAATGCTACATCAATTAAACAATGTGCATTAAAATATCTTTTAAAACTCATCAACAAATAATTGGTTTGGCTGTATTTCTTGGAGTTTAGTCAATTAACATGGTACCCCAGAGGGGTTATTTCAGAATTAAAGTACTAGGGAATTATACAGTGCTAACTATGTACAGTTTTACAACTCCACAAGGATATAACAAGAAATGGTTTTACACATCACAGTGTTTTTTCTTGAGATTGTTTTACAAGTAGTATGCCACACTAAGAAAATCCACTTATGGTCAAGGAGTCTAAGAAATAATCTAAAGAAAGTCATGTTCTGGAAAAATCATATATTTTATTCTTATAGCTATCATTTCTGCTACCTAATTTTTGCTATCTGATTGTGGCAGAGAGCTTAATATCATTCCAGAGAGCTGGTATCAGAACATCATAATAGGTATATGAAGAGTTTCTCCCTTTGGCATGGAAACTGGAATTCTGATTTTTAAAAATGTAGTGAATAATAAGTTATTCTCTACAGCTGTAGAGAATAACAAAGATTTTGGAGGAAATTATTGTTTGTTTAGTAATTTCAAAAGATTTGAAATTCTATGTATAAGGTGTATTTCTTATATTCATAGAGAAACTAACATATATAACAAATTAATAAAGCTAAATATTTTAAAAATAAGAATCTCAATCTGTATATATACTAATATAAAATACTTTTACGACTGGGTGTGGTGGCTCAAGCCTGTAATCCCAGCACTTTGGGAGGTGGAGGCGAGAGGATTACCTGAGCTCAGGGGTTCGACCGGCCTAAGCAATATGGTGAGACCTCGTCTCTACAATTAAAAAAAAAAAAAAAGTAGCTGGGCGTGATGACATATACCTGTGCTTCCAGCTACTTGGAAGGCTGAGGTGGAAGAATCAGCTAAGCCCAGTAGGTCGAGGCTGTAGTGGCTGTGAGCATGCCACTTCCCTCTAGCCTGGGCAACAGAGTGAGGCTCTGATTAAAAACAACAACCACAACAACAAAAAACAAAACTTTCACAATTAATTTGACCAATTTAGAATTCAAAATTAGTACTTGATCAAATTCGCTAGATAATAATTATTCATTACTTGGTATTATAAATATTGCATTTAGTTTCAATGAAGCAGATAACACACAATAAAACACACAACTTTGCTTTTAAGAAAAGTCTCTTGTGTTGTCAGTCCTGCTGGCAGAGATCACTAATTAATGAAAACAAAGCATGAAGCATAGGCAGACATAAAAAAAAAAAAATCACCTCTCAAATTTGAGAGACTTAATATGTTTCAGGTAACAGTCTAATGCTTGTAGGAAGATGACAGAAGTATTTCCAAAATATTAAAAAATACCTTAGATACTCTTTCTATAGATAAATGTGACCATTCAGCAATACAAGCCACGTGGTGATTTACTGAACTGTGGCTTCTTCACACTCCTCATTCTAGGTCTAGAACTACTTTTTTTTTTTTTTTTGAGTTAGAGTCTCACTCTGTCACCTAGACTGGAGTGCAATGGCCGCTCCCGGCCACTGCAGCCTCAACCTGCTGGGCTCTGGCGATCCTTCCGCCTCAGCCGTCCAAGTAACTGGAATTACAGGCGCGCGCTACCACGCCCGGCTGATTTTTGATTTTTTGTAGAGATGAGGTCTTGACAAGTTGCCCAGGCAGGTCTTGAACCCTCGGGCTCAGGCAATTCACTCACCTCGGCCTCCCAAAGTGTGGGATTACAGGTTGAGCCACCGAGCCCGGCAGGGTCTAGAACTATTTCCAGCTGTAGTCAAATCTTCATTTGCAGTAATATTCGATGCTACCTCCTGATCAAAAGCCCTTTTGCTATAGTAATTTTTAAAGTCGACTTGAGACTATAATAATTTAACCATTGATGTAGTCTCCTTACTAATTTAGGGTATCAGGCATATCCTCAGTAGCAGGTGTTAATTTTTAGATAAATTTTGATTAGGCTTCTTGAGAGACAATTCCTAACAGCTGTTAGTCTCTATTTTTTTTTTTAAACTCAGCATTCCATTTCCCAGGCCAAAGGGTGCAAATCCCCATGTATCTATTATGATGATCTGATACCAGCTCTTCGACATGATATCAATCTCTCTGTCAAAAATTCATGTATTTTTTAACCTACTTTAAAAATCAAGAACAAAAAGGATATTATGGCCCACTAGGAAACATTAAATTCTTATCATTTTGTTAATGTACTTGCTAATATGTGCTCCATAAAGTTGCCCACCTATATAACTAAGATGTTGGTGCCATGGGTTAATGGTCCACATAGCTTCTAATGTTGTACATCTGCCACGTATCCATTACCAGGAAAAGGCAAATAATCTATTGCCCTAGCAGATGGATCAAAAGTCTTGTAGGGGTAAATTAACCCCCACCTTTACTCCTATATGGTATCGCACAGGCTTACAGAAAGAACACTTTCACATATACTGTCATTTTTTATTCTTAAAAATATTATCTAAAGTCAGGATAACATGTATTATTGTTTTCATTTCTTGTAAGACCTGGCAGGGAAGCATGGCATCTTGTATTTCATTGATCAAATGAGCTGTGATAGAAGATCTCTTCATATTGGGAATGTCACTGACTATGCAGCCTTAGGAGAAATGCATTGGAAGCTGTGATGGAGAAAGAGGATCCACACCCATCTAGCCAAAATGACCCTGGGTGACAATCTCAATCTTAAAGTAGGAATCAGTGCTGTAATCAAACAGCACTGTCATGTCCATGTCAAACTCAGGGGGTGGGATGCAAACTCAAGACGTGAATTGCTCTTTGTTTTTTCTATCATGTCTCATGCCAAATTCTTTGAACACCCTATACTAAGTGATTCTACAACAGACCCATAGTAGACAAAAAAGACTGTTGCATGTTTCTTCCTTTTATGCCCCATTTCTGTGTGGTCCTGTGCCTCAGGGAAGATGACTCTATCAGCTTCAGAGTCTCCCAACTGTTGCTCTAAGCACAAGCCTGTTATCCCATTTGGTAATTGCTTCAGGAACAGATTAAAACCCAAGTCTTGTCAAGAAGAGATTTGAGAAAATCTGCTGCAAGAACTACACGATTTTCTTCACATCTAAGTTCACATTTTCTTCTGGACATTGTCACAACAACATAACAAGAAAAGCAACAACCACTAACATATATGTAGCATTTGCAATGGGACAAACACAGTTTTTAGTACATTATGTATTTAACTTAATACATTAATCCTCACAACAACCTACAGGGTAGATAATACTATTATGCCAATCTTGCAGATGAGAAATCTGAAGTACCAAGATATAAAATCTGGAACTGTTGCAGCCTTCCTGTTTCCAGTCCCAGATCCACACTTCTAGGTTGTCATTCTCAGTTACATTTGAATATACATAGGCTCAGCAAGTTGAAATAACTTGCTTTCACCCATAACCTACAAGGAGCAGATCTGGTTTGGGAAGCCAACTGAGGTGGCAAAACAGAAACACGGGAAGAACCTGGATATTTGAGGAAATCATCGTATTAGCCAACTTTGACACTGGCTCCACTTCCAGAGTTTGTGATGTGAGGCGCTAAATGTCCTGGATATTGGAGGGATATTGTGTCAGAATTTCTGTCACTTGAAACATAAAGTTTCTCCAATGATCCAAGCGTCATATTTTAGTGCCTACTATGGAAGCTGCTGCTTGTGTTTGAATTTTGGGCTTGTGATTTGGGGTCTTCTTTTTCCCTCTAAGCATCCTTTCTTCATTTGTAAAACAGGAATGATGTTGGCACCTATTTCATACTTGTGGTTAGGATCAAGCAATATAATATACACTAAGCACTTAGAACGATGTTTCAAGCACAGTTCATATTCACTAAATGTTAGTTAATGTTAAGATTATCTTATTCTTTTTTTATTAAGCCTTGATATTTTTCTAATCTGTAAAATGTGAATAATAATGACTACAAGGATTACATTTAAAAAGCTATATAAAGTATTTAGCAGATTTTCTGGCATTTAGAAAATATTCAATAGATATTAGCTATTTTCTTTCCAGTTAATTTTTGATTAAAAGGTCAAATAAATGCTAAGGACGTATTACTTCCCCCAAAACAGTCGCCTCTATTTTTGAGTAAGCTACCCTAGCATGATATTTTACTTTTTAAAAAAGATCATACGTATTAAAAATAATGCTGTCATCCTTTATGTAGTTACCCTTCAATAAACCCATCTGAATATAAACTTCATACTTTTAAAAAATAAATGAAAATCATTTACAGTCTGTGAAAACTATTACATAAGAAATGCCACATTATTGTTTAGGAAATTGGTCTGTTTCTAAGATGAAAAATGGAGACATGGATGGCAAATTATGTTGCCTACTGATCCATAAACTTGTATAGATCAAATCTCCAAATAGAAAAATTAAAAATCTAATACTGTACCCTTAAGGAAATATTATACTATATAGACCTATACCTGGCCTATCACAATCTAGTGGTTTAAGTACAATTCTAGTTGAAAGCAATATTAATAAAAGCAACTTGACTCTAACCAATTTCCAGATATATTACAATTAGCTTTCTAGGGAACCTGATGACATTTACACAGAAGCAATAAACTAAAACTCCATTTGCATTATTAAATTTAGTAATAGAATGAGATAATCTATACATCAAACATATTTAGTGACACACGTAAGCCATAAAAATCTTTACTTCAATTTGTTTTTGATTTTGGAAATAGAAAGTCTTATCCATAAAAATTCATTTAGGGGATATTCTTATTAATTGAATAACATCTAATTTATAATAAACATGCTGTGTAACAAAATGTAAACATTAATCCAGTGTTTATTAGTGATATTGCAGTTGCTCAATAAATATTTGTTGAAGAGATAAGAACACAGAAGTAGACAAAACGTTCACTCAAAATTTTTAACATTTTTCAAGATAAATTTTTTTAAAACGTACAAGCTATCGAAATGTTGCTTTATTGGTGAAGAGAAGAGACATTTAGTTTCATTAATATGTAAAATACATAAATCTGTGGCATATGAAAATGCTGCAGTACTATGTTTTGGATGTACTTAAAATATTCATCTATTCAATTCTACAAATACCAGTTTACTATCTACTATGTATACACCACTACCATCCGTTATGGGAGTAAAAAATGACAACCACTGTTTTGATCTCTTTTTGAGATAAGGTATTGGAAACAAATAAAGAAATAACAAAGGGATATATTTTAAGGACATATTCACAAGAATGGGGAAAACAAATGAGACAAAGGACACAACTTTGGAAGCTAGAAACCAATGGATTAGTGACAACTGATATCCGTAGAGGAAAGTAGGGACAGACCAAAGTTACACTTGCAGAGTAATAGAAAGCATCAGTTACTTCTGGAATAGAAGTGAAGGAGGTGGTTTTGAACTCAGGCAGCTTGGGTAGATTCTGAGAACCAGTTAAATCTATGATGTCTTCTGATTCTCACTGCTGCATACCCTTCCTCTCCCTAGATATATTCACTAGAGAGGAAAAACAAAATCTTGAGTTTGGGAGTGCTACACACAGTTGAGGGTATATGCACCACACCAACAACATGAGGATTACTCATCAGATGCACACCAGATACTGACTGCAAAGACCACAGATTTTCCCCCTACTTGTGTCTGACTTTCAGATCTCTCCCCTAAAGACAGCAATTGGAAGATTCTTTCCTGGGAATTTTATCCATTCTAAAGCGGAAAATGCAAAGAAACTAACACTTGGGCTTCCCTGACAAAACTTACAGTGTAGTTCAGAGTTAAGAAGTGCCATCACATGTTCATCAAGGCCAATCAGGCCTTAAATCTTTGACTCAAGTATGCAAAGAAAGCCAAGAATGAGAAAACTCTAATGAAAGGCTCTCAGAATAAAGATCAAAACAAACAGAAAATAAAGCAAAGTAAGTTGGAGGAAACATTATGCAGGGAGAAAAGCTTTTTAAAAAGGTATCAGTAAAATGTACAGATCAAAATAGTTTGCTATAATGCAGAACTCTCAAGTAACAATAAATATATACTGAAAATTAGAAACACAATAGCAAAATGAAAAACTTGGTAGAAGGATTAGAAGATAACATTTTAAGAAATCTCCCTGCAATCGAGCAAAACCCCCCCAGAAGAATGAAAAATAAGAAAGAAAAGGCAAGAAACTTAGAATAGTCCAGAATACACAATGTTTGAGTAATAGGAATTTCCATTAAAAAGTGGAGGACACAATATGTAGAAGAGAAAATTATCAACAAATAATTTAAGAAAAATTTCCAAACACATAGGTCATAAATTTCCAGGAGAGGGCCTGCTAAATGTTCAGCATGAGGTGCCTTGTCTATAAAGAACCCTTATTCCCCAGAACTCATCAACTGCTAGGTGCAATGATGTCTGTAAAGGATTCTTAAATATCAGTCAGACCAAATTGTGACTCAGGATTTCTGTTCAGTTTGTTTTCTCCTCAATGAATTCACTCAGATCCTTGAAATATGAAAGACTAAACTCTGGAATTCTGGGTGACAATTTAGTTGAAGAGTAATAAATCAGTATGGGGAAAGTTCCTAGACAATATATTATTTAAAAAGCATGTTTTTAAAAGGGGAAAATTTGTTCATAACATCTTATTTATACAATTATTTAGAACATTCATCATCCATATGAAAATGTGATATACCTTCAGGACTATAAATGTTTCATAGTTCTGAATTGTGCCAGGTGTTGCCAATGAAAAATGAGTGACTCTTAAAGTTTTTCATTCCATTTAACCAAATCACTGTTCTTAGCAACACATGTACCTACAATAAATCCTTAAGAACTTTCAGGCCGGGCTTGGTGGCTCAGCCTGTAATCCCGTGCTTTGGGAGGCCAAGGTGAGTGAATTGCCTGAGCTTGTGGGTTCGAGACCCGCCTGGGCAACTTGGCAAGACCTCATCTCTACAATATATATCAGCCAGGCGTAGTAGTGTGCGCCTGTAGTTCCAGCTCCTTGGAAGGCTGAGGCGGAAGGATTGCCGGAGCCCAGCGGATGGAGGCTGTGGTGGCCAGGAGTGGCCACTGCACTCCAGTCTGGGCGACTGAGTGAGACTCCAACTCAAAAAAAAAAAAAAGAACTTTCAGATACTTTGACCTTGAATTCAACACAAAACCTTTCCTAAACAAAGCATGTAAAAATGCAGCAAAGATAATCATTATTTAACTTCATAGATTTCTTCTATTAATAATCTATTTACTCAGAAATTATTTAGTTAATACTTACTTCTGCAATTTATGCTGTAGCTGCTAAGACTATATAGAAATAAAAGAGAATTCTTGCTCAAGATGGTGGTTTGACCAAATGTATCTACTGCTTCCCTCCTCAAACCTCATCAAAATATAAATAATAGTTTTTTTTTTTTGAGTTGGAATCTCACTCTGTCACCCAGACTGGAGTGCAGTGGCCTCTCCCAGCCACCGCAGCCTCGACCTGCTGGGCTCCGGCGATCCTTCCGCCTCAGCCTTCCAAGTAGCCAGAATTACAGGCATACACTACCATGCCCGGCTGATTTTTTGATTTATTGTAGAGATGAGGTCTCGCTGCCCAGGCGGGTCTCGAACCCGCGGGCTCAAGCAATCCACTCACCTCAGCCTCCCAAAGGCGCGGGATTACAGGCTGAGCCACCGAGCCCGGCTATAAATAATAGTTTTAAGAACAATATATAAACTCTTAAGAAGGAAGCCAGGCTTTCTGTTCCGGGCAGGAGAACAGAAGACTCTCTTCTGGGATATTCTGGCCGGACGGAGGGCGAAGCCAAGACTTTCACCCTATTATAAAGAAGATAGCCAACGAGACTCAGGACATGTGTTAAGAGCTTTTGCACAATTCCTCTCTCAACTTTTAAACATAAAGCTTACAACTAAGAATTATTAGACATTTGAATAAGACCACTAAAATGGGGAACAGAGACTGACCACAACAAACATGGAAGAAACACACAAAATACTTGAAAGAAACAGACACCCTGATGGTAAAGATAGCTTTTTCCCCCAAGGGGAAAAAAAAAAAGACTACAATTCATATTCACAGAAAGCAGAGAGAAAATATCATAAGTATGAAGCAAGAGGAAGATTCCATATGAGGGAAAATTTTAGGGGAAAATGATCTTTCGGGGTATGAAAAATACTGTAATGTCCTTCTATATGAACTTCACAGCAACTTGGATGGATTTGGAGTTGATCATACGCAGTGATCTATCACAGAAACAAAGAACAGAGTACCATATGTTCTCACTCATAAGTGGATCTTGAACAATTATAATACTGTAAGAAAGCGTTTGACAGTAATGGGAAACTGTCAGGAGTGGAGAGGTGGGATTGGCAGTTGAGGGAAACTGCTAGGGGAGGAAGGGGCATACCTCATTGACAAGGGTAACTGCATAATCAGTGTTTGTATACCCAGCCCTGAATTGTACCCCACATCTTTATAATAAAATAATAATAATTAAAAATACTGTAGTGTAACCAAAAGCTCATTTAGAAATGTTATTATCTCTTGGCTTGTGTACCCTTCCTCCACCTTCAAAGCTAGCAGCATTGCATCTTATATCTCTGAATCTGAATCTGCCTCCTTCTGCTTCTGTCATGTGATGTTCTCTTTTGTAGTCTAATCTCTTTCTGCCTTCCTCTTATAGGAAACCTATGATTAATTTAGGGTCTACCTGAATAACCTAGAATTATCTTTCCATTTCAAGATCCTGCAAAATCCTTTTTGCCATACGAGATAGCTTTCACATGTTCTAGGGGTAAGGACCTCAATATCTTTGTGGGCTGTGATGTTTAGTTTTATGTGCCATTTAACTGGGCTAAGAGATGACCAGATGACTGATAAAACATTATTTCTAGGTCTGTCTGCAGGGTTGTTTCCTAAATCAGAAGACTGAGCAAAAAAGGTCTACCTGCATCAATGTGGGTGGGCATAATTCAACCTGTTGAGTGCTTGAATGGAACAAGACGGTGGAGTAAGGTGAATTCACTCTCTCTGCTTGAGCTGAGACATAGATCTCCTGCCCTCAGACTTTAGACATCAGTTGTCCTGGTTCTCAGGCATTAGGACCCAGACCAGCATATATATCATTAGCCACTCGATTAGGAGACCTTCAGACTTAGAATTACCACCACCAGCTTTTCTGGTTCTCTGAATTGCAGATGGTGATTGGCAGAACTTAACCTCCATGATTGCACGACCCAATTCCTATACTAAATCTCCTCTTAAATACAGAAGGTGTGTGTGTGTGTGTGTGTGTGTGTGTGTGTGCGCGCGCGCGCGCGCAAGCGCACACGAGCTCGTGGAGGGCAGTGGCACAATCCTGGATCATCGAGCCTCAATCTCCTGGGTTCAATCTCCCAAATAGCTGGGACTATAGACATGCACTACTATGCCCAGCTAATTTTTTTGATTTTTTGTAAAGATGAAGTCTCACTATGTTGCTCAGGCTGGGTTTGAACGCCTGAACTTAAATAATCCTCTGACCTCAGCCTTCAAAATGCTGGAATTAAAGATGTGAGCCACTGTGCCTGACCTAGAAGATATATTTTTTAAAAGATGGAAAATAGAAAGAAAAGATGAGAAAATTAGAGATATAACCAGGGAAGATGTATACTCAAATATTGTTGTTCCTGAAATAGAAAAGAGAGGAATTGACTGGCAAATAAGCAATAAAAGAACTTAAGATTATTTTTCAGACAGATAAACATGAATTTCCATATTGAAAGGTCTAAAGAATGTCCAGCAAAGTGGATACAAATGGACCAATATAAAATCAAATTATCCAGAAATTTCAGAATATATGAACAAATGGCAGATGCTATAAACTTCTAGGGTGGGAAAACTAGTCTCATATAAAACATTGGGATACAAAATGGCTTTTGCCTTCTTACCAGTGACATTTGTGCTGAAAAATATGGAGAGAATATAAAGAAAAAATGATTTCCTGTCTAGAATTTACACCTAGACAAATAATAGATAAAGCATGAAATTTGAATAAAAATACATCAAACATGAAATTCTCAAAAATGTACTTCCTTTGCACATCAGATTGTGCTCCACTAAATGAGAGAGAAAACCGAGAGAGGGAGACACAGATTACAGAAAGCAGGATATTTAGTGCAGAGAAGAAGCAAAGAAAATTCCTAGAATGTTTCTGAAGGGAAATTTCTTAATGAAAGATGGGCATATAGCTTAACACTTCCAGTCTGTATCACATCAAAAAATTTGAGGAGGGGGTTCTCAAGAAATGAAACTGATAACTAATTTCTAATTAATAACATAATAAAATTGGAATTAGATTGGTTAAACAATTGATGTATCAAAATATTTTGACATGGTTTTTAGACCACTTGTGGGGAGTTTGAGAATAATTTAATGATAAATACAAGAAAAATTAAGCAAATCAAAGACAAGGGGAAACTTTCAAGAAGTTTAAAAAGTTGTTTAGGAAAGGAAAAACATATCTATTTTATAACTTACCTCAGATGTGGATACCATTTTCATAGTCATAATAAAGTAAAACAAAATATAGTAACAAAATTCATCTTATTAATTTTCAAGAATACATGAAGGAACCTATCTTTAATAATTCTCTCACTGAAATGGTTTGTTGATCCCACATTAGAAAATGATGTTGTTAAAATGAAAATGAGAATTTGCTTCAGAGCATACCTAGTGAAAGATGACCAAAAACAGTGGATATCATGAGATTAAGCAATTGTGTTACTTAGTTAACTGTGGTTTTGGGTAATATATTTCTAATAAATTAAAGTAATGAATGTATGTACTGCTTGCATGGTAAAGGCAATTACATTTATTAGCACTGATATGGAACAATACTCCCTGTTCCCTTGCCCCTCCCTATAATGAGTTCCTTTGAAATATATTACACTAATGGTGCTCATTCCCATAATGCTACAGAGTGAAAGGAATAAAATATTGGTACAAATGGAGGCAATCATTAATGCTGACATAATTCAGTTCAGCGTAATTCCATGTGGCTTTTATTTTTAATTCTGTTATTATATGACTTCATTGAAGTTTACATTGACACGTTGTGGGGTCATAATATTTCTAGGGGAGGCATCTTAAATTTAACGTGGGCATTGAAATGAAACAGTTGGATAAAATTTCCTTGAATAGAATTCTGGAAACAAAAAAATCCTATATGCTGCTAAGTAGGTTCTACAATGTGAGCATTACTTGAGATACATTTAGAATCAAACCATTATAATTTTTCAAAAATGAGTCTGTGAGTAATGATAGCACATTGGTGACATAATTATAAGAGTTGTTAATGGTCTCCAGCTTCTAAATTACAAAATGGCCTAGAGAACTACAAAGTTCAGTCATTGGTATTTACCCTTAGTAATACAAATAAAATAATAATAATAATAATAATAATTTTTTTAATCAATATTTTTTATTTTGATATTGTGGGGTACAGTTAAGCATTAGGTATACAAATATGCTTCATTCAGGCCCCCTTGTTGATAACAGGTGTCTCCCCGTCCCCAGACAGATGTTTACTACCATTAGTCCCATCCCACCCCCCATAGTTTCCCACCACTGTCAGTCATTTTCTTATGGTAGTGCATTGGATGATCAAGGTCCACTATATGAGTGTGAATATGTGATACTCAGATCTTTGTTTCTGTGAGAGGTCACTCAGTATTATAGACACTAGTTCCATCCAGGTTGCTGCGAAATTCATGATTTTGTTCTTTTTTATGGCTGCATGGTATTCCATCGTATATATGTACCACATTTTTTAATCCAGTCCTCTTTTGATGGGCAGCGTGGTTGGTTCCAGGTTCTTGCTATTGTGAACAATGCTGCAATAAACATTCGTGTGCAGGTGTCTTTTTTATAGAGTGATTTGAGTTCTTCAGGGTATATTCCCAGTAGGGGGATTGCAGGGTCATATGGGAGGTTGATGTTTAGAGCTTTTAGGAATCGCCACACTGCTTTCCACAGAGGTTGCACTAGTTTACACTCCCACCAACAGTGTAGGAGGGTTTCCTATTCACCACATCCTCTCCAACAACTATTATTTTCTGAGTTATTGATAATGGCCATCCTGACTGGAGTTCGGTAGTATTTCAGTGTGGTTTTGATTTGCATCTCCCTGATGATTAGTGAGGTTGAGCATTTCTTCATGTGTCTGTTCACCTTTGTGAAGGGTCTGTTCATATCTTTTGCCCATTTTATAATGGGGTTGTTTGCTTTTGTCTTTTCAGCACATTTGAGTTCCTTGTAGATCCAAGATATTAAGCCTTTGTCAGATCTGGAGTTGGCAAATACTTTTTCCCAGTCTGCAGGCTGTCTCCCTGCTCTCTAGATGGTTTCTTTGGCTTTGCAGAAGCTTGTCAGTTTAATAAGGTCCCACTTGTCTATCTTCTCTCTTATGACATGTGAGTTTCGGGTTTTGTTCAGGAATTGGATGCCAGTTCCAATTTCCATGAGGGTGTGTCCTTCATTTTCTAAGGTTCTTATGGTTTGAGGTTTTACATTTAGGTCTCTGATCCAATTGGAGTTTATTTTTGTGTATGGGGATAGATAGGAGTCCTGTTTCAATCTTCTGCATGTGGTCAGCCAGTTTTCCCAGCACCATTTACTGAAGAGGTTCTCTACTCCCCAGTGGTAGGTGGTGGAGGCTTTGTCGAAGACGAGTTGCTTCAAGAATTGAGATTCTGCTTCTGGGATCTCAGTTCTATTCCATTTATCTATATGCCTGTTCCTATACCAATACCAGGTTATTTTGATGATTGTAGCTTTATATAAAGTTTGAAGTCTGGCAATGTGATACCACCTGCTTTTTTTTTTTTGCTGAGGATTGTTCTGGCTATTCTTGGTCATTTGTGTTTCCATATGAATTCCTGTATTGTTTTTTCTAGGTCTGAGAAGAATGTTGCTGGTAATTTGATAGGTATTGCATTGAATCTGTAGATTGCCTTAGGTAAGATGGACATCTTCACAATGTTGATTCTTCCAATCCACGAGCATGGGATATTTTTCCACTTGTTTGTGTCATCTTTGATTTCTTTGAGCAGAGTTTTGTAGTTTTCATTGTAAAGGTCTTTCACGTCTCTGGTTAGGATGATGCCAAGGTATTTCATTTTTTTTTTTTTTTTGTGGCTATTGTGAATGGAATTGTGCTTATTTGGGTTTCTGTTTGTTTATTATTGGTGTAAAGAAATGCAATTGTCTTTTGCACATTTATTTTATATCCTGAGACTTTGCCAAAGGCCATTATCTGTGTAAGGAGGTTTTTAACAGATTTTCTTGGGTTTTCAAGGTACACGATCATGTCATCTGCAAAGAGAGATAATTTGACTTCCTCTTTTCTATTTGAATACTCCTGACTGCCTTCTTTTCTCTGATTGCTCTAGCCAGGACTTCTAGTACTATATTGAACAGGAGGGGTGAGAGTGGGCATCCTTGTCTTAGTCCAGTTTTCAGGGGAAATGATTCCAATTTTTGTCTGTTTAGGAGTATGCTGGCTGTGGGTTTCTTGTAGATGGCTTTTACTACTTGGAGGTATGTTCCCTGTATGCCTAGATGTTCAAGGGTTTTTATCAAGAAGGAGTACTGGATTTTATCAAAAGCTTTTTCTGCATCTAATGATATAATCATGTGGTTTTTGTTTTGACATCTGTTGATGTATTTAATTACATTTATGGTTTTATGAATGTTGAACCAGTCCTGCATCCCAGGGATGAACCCTATTTGGTCATAATGGATGATTTTTGAGATGTGCTGTTGAATCTGGTTTGCTAGGATCTTGTTGAGAATTTTAGCATCTATGTTCATCAAAGATATTGACCTGTAGTTCTCTTTTTTTGTTGGATCTTTACCTGGCTTGGGTATCAATGTGATGTTAGCTTCATAAAATGATTTGGAGAGGGTTCCATCCTTCTCAATTGCCTGAAATAGCTTCAGTAGGATTGGAATCAGTTCCTCCTTAAATGTCTTGTAGAATTCTGCTGGAAAGCCATCTGGACCAGGGCTTTTTTTGGTAGGTAGTTTTCTTATTACATAGTCAATTTCCTTGATTGTTATTGGTCTATTTAGAGTCTCAATTTCTTCTCATTTCAACCTATGTAGGTTGTGTGATGACAGAAAGTCCTCCATTGCATTGAGGTTTTCAAGTTTGTTTCCATACAAGTGTACATAGTAGTATCTGATGATCTTTTGTATTTCTTCAGGGTCAGATGTGACTTCATCTTTTGTGTTTCTGATTGTGCTCATTTGGTTTTTTCTTTCTTTTTCTTGGTTAGTCTAGATAGGGGACCATCGATCTTGTTTATCCTTTTGAAGAACCAGCTTTTTGTTTCATTGATTTTTTGTATTTTTTTTTTGTCTTCTGTGTCCTGGATTTGGGCTTTTATTTTGGTGATCTGGATTCTTCTGCTGTAATTAGGGTTTTTGTGGTCTTGCTTTTCCAGCTGCCTTAGGTGGCTTGTTAGGCTATTAGTTTGTGCTCCTTCCATTTTCTTCATGTGTGTTCGTAGGGATATAAATTCCCTTAATACTATAGCTTTTAAGGCGTCCCA
This sequence comes from Carlito syrichta, assembly GCF_000164805.1. Classification (NCBI taxonomy): domain Eukaryota; kingdom Metazoa; phylum Chordata; class Mammalia; order Primates; family Tarsiidae; genus Carlito; species Carlito syrichta. The sequence continues at coordinate 52,357 of NW_007258212.1, read as the reverse complement.
TAGATTTTGGTAAGATATTTCTTCATTTTCATTTGTTTCCAGGTATCTTTTGATCTCTGTTTTGATTTCATTGACCCAGGAGTTGATTAGCATCATGCTATTTAGTGACCATGTCTTTGTGGGTTTTGAGGGGACCTTGTTGGTGTCAATGTTTATTTTTTTTCCACTGTGGTCCAAGAAGGTGCATGGTAGAATTTTGGTCCTTTTAAGTTTGCTTATGCTTGATTTATGGCCAATTATGTGGTCGATCTTGGAATACGTTCCATGTGGTGATGAGTAGAATGTGTATTCTCTGGTCTTTGGATGGAGTGTTCTGTAGGTATCAATTAAGTCATTTGGTCCAGAGTCACATTGAGGTTCCAGATCTCATTGCTGATTTTTTGTCCCGATGATCTGTCGAGGGTTGTGAGTGGGGTATTAAAGTCCCCAGTTATGACGGTGTTAGAGTCAATATCTTTCTTTAGTTTTCCTAGGAGTTGCTTTATAAAAGTTGGTGCACCTATGTTAGGTGCATATATGTTTAGGATAGATATTTCTTGTTGATGGAGTGAACCATTTATCATTATGTAGTGGCCCTCTGTATCTTTTTTAATTTTTGATAGCTTAAGTGGTATTTTGTCTAAAATTAGGATTGTGACTCCTCCTTTCTTTTGTGTTCCATTCGCTTGAAAATTTGTTTCCCATCCTCTTACTTTGAGTCTGTGCATGTCCTTTCTAGTGAGATGGGTCTCTTGAAGGCAGTATATTGTTGCCTGGTGAGATTTTATCCATTTTGCCATTCTATGTCTTTTCAGTGGTGCATTTAGTCCATTCACATTCAGGCTAATTATTGAAATGTGAGAGTTCGTCCCTATCATAGAGTTTTTATAGAGTTGTTCTTCCACTTGGTTTATTGTCTTTCTTTTGTTTTGGGGGTTGGTTCATGTGTATTTTATTCTTTTTCCTGTACTCTTGTGAAGAACGTTGTTCTTTCTTTCCCCTTTTCTTCTGTGTTTAGTACTTTCTTAAGTGTTTCATGTAGAGGTGGTTCGGTGGCAGCGTAAGTTCTTAGGGATTGGATATCTGGGAAAGATTTTAATTCTCCCTCACTTATGAAGCTTAATCTGGCTGGGTAGGTTATTCTTGGTTGAAATTGTTTATCTTTTAGTCCTTTGAAGATAGGGCTCCAAGCTCTCCTAGCCTGCAGGGTTTCTGTAGATAAATCTGCTGCTATTCTAATTGGTTTTCCCTGGTAGGTGATCTGGCCTTTTTCTCTTGCTGTCTTTAGGATTTTTTCTTTTATGCCTACTTTGTTTAGGCCAATTATTATGTGTCTAGGAGTTGGTTTTTTTCATTTGATGTCTTGCTGGGGTTCTCTGAATCTCTTGTGTTTGAATTTTTGCATAATTGATTATATAAGGAAAGTTTTCTTGAATGATCTCATGGAAAGTTTGTTCCAGTGTGGTCTCTATCTCTTTTTCTGCCTCAGGAAGTCCAATTACTCTCAGGTTCTGTCTCTTGAAGCAATTGCTTATCTTTTGAAGGTTTTTTCCTGTCTTTTTGAGCTTGTTTTCTGTATTTTTGAGAGTTTGGTTTAGTTCTATATTTTGGTCCTCAAGCTCTGAGGTTCTTTCTTCTGCTTGGGTAGTTCTGCTTTCCAATCTTATCAGTTTGTTATTTATTTTATTCACAGTATTCTTTATCACTGTTATCTCAGATATCAGCTCCTTTCTAGTTTCTTCTTGAGTCTCCTCAATTCTTTTTAATCTCTCCATTAATGTCTTGATATCTAGGCTTGTAGCTTGAGACCAGTCATTCTGGGGGCTTTTCATTGTTTGCCTTCTGAAGTCAGTTTTCTCAGTGTCTGCCCTCCTAGGAGTCTGGGAGAGACTCATATTCTTCTTTTTGTTTTCTTCATTTGTGTAGATTTTTCTCTCATCCCTTAGTGGATAAAGTCCCTTGAGTTCTAATCTCCAGCCTCTCCCCTCTGTTTTTGTTGCAGGCAGCTAGCCTGCTGCCTGGGAGATCTGTGACACTGGTCTCTGTTCAGTGTAGGGGAGGGGCTTTGTCTCCTGTTTAATGACATCACCATGGGAACCGAGGTGGAGGCTCTGATAGGTGGGTGGGGCAATGTGATATAAATATACCTTGAAAATGGCGGAGGTTTTACTTTCACTTTTAGGGATGCTCGTGTGGGTCTCTAGACGGGAGCAGCTGCACAGCTGGGCACTGGATCCGGGGTGCCACCAGCAGGCTGGGGTGGAGGAGAGGGTCAGGCGTTCCCTCCTTTGGAGCTGGAAGCCTCCGATTGGCATCTTACACCAGCTTGGTGTTCTGCTCCCTTACACAGGCTTGCTGTCACATGCTGAGTGACTCAGCCAGGGTGGGCCCAGGGCTTCAGATCTCCAAAGCTCCAGAGGGCAGGTGGTGGCTCTGGGTCCCTCACAGGGCACTTCAGCCAGAAATGGGATTGGTATCTCTGAAGGGTGGGTGCCCAAAGCCTCCCTGGGTGACTGGCAGCTTGGTGCTGGGTGCTGGTCATGATGATGTAGCCAGGGAGGGAGCTGGGATTCGGGATTCCATATTCCCCAGCCAGCCGGAATCACATATAGTGGAGCAGCCACAGTTGGGCCACAATATCTGGCCCTGTGTGGGACCAAAGGCCCCCAGGCCTCATACCAGTGCGGCTGGCAGTGGGCAGGACAGTGCAGGAAGAAAAGTAAGAGTCTTTTTGGGAAGTCACATTCGGAGAGTCTCACGGATCCATCTATGCCGTTGCCATCTTCAGGTCGTCCCAAAACCCTAAAATAATTATTAATTTGATCCACAAACCAATTTTTCACAGGGATTTTGTCTTTCTATATATTACCTGAATAAGAATCTAACTTTCAAGATCATAATAACTGAATATTTGCTTCTGAAATGTCCACAATTTCCATATTAAAATATGCTTCCAATATCTTTGACTCCTCTTTTTTCCTTTAGCATTGTCATTGTGTGTCCTTATCTTAAGCTGAATGCTTTCTGAGTGGAAGGGTTCCAAAAATATTGGTTTGGAAGTGTGTTTATGTCAAATGTAATACATAGCTGACATACTCATATTCTAAGAATGAGCATATGTATGCCACCATGTAAGAACTGAAAACTACATAGTTTTATTTGCTATTATACATTCACTCAACTTTTAAAATCCTTTGGAAGCAGGTATTCGAGAGTGGGAATTATCTATTATCTAGATATTAAGATAAGCATATTAAGAACTAAATCATCAAGCAGAGAAGACAGAAAATGATTTTGAGGCTCATATGGCTTCTGTAAACTGCTAGGGTGCGCTAGTGGAATTTGAAGAAAAAGAAGATGCCCCCTGTGGCCAGGTACAGTGCTGTGCATTCTGGGTGCATGGAGGTGGGGGGGAAGTGGGGAGAGGGGAAAGTGAAGCTCCAGTGGACTTCAGCCCTGAAAGTTAGAACTTTTTAAAAGTTTTTATTTGTATAGAGATGTGGGGTACAAATGGGGACTAACTACATAAGCAGGCTTCAGGCAGGTGAAATTTGGATTTCTAACAGTCCCTCACTCCCTCTGATTGTGGATCAGTGACTCTTTGTGTTGCCATATCCACATCTCCCCTCTCCCACTGCACTGTGCATTCTCCCTCCCTCCCCTAGTAGTGACTGGGGATTGCCAATCCCTCTTTTTTGTGCAAATGTGGCTAATTTTCAGGGCCCGTTTATGAGTGAGAACATGTGGTATTCAGTTCTTTGTTTCTGTGATAATTCACTTAGTATAAATGCTTGCCATTCCATCCAATTTCCTGTGAAGCCCATGATTTTGTTCTTCTTTATAGCTGTGTAGTACTCAATCATGTATATAGACCACATCTTATTTATCCTGTCCACTTTTGATAGTTACTTGGGTTGGTTCCATGTTTTTGCTATTGTGAATAGTGAGGCAATATACATATGTGTGTGATGTCTTTTTAATAGAGCAATTTATGTTCTTCCATGTATATTCCCCAGAGAGGGATTACTGGATCATATGGAGGGTCAATTTTTAGTTATTTTAGGAATTGCCACACTGCTTTCTATAGAGGTTGAACTAGCTTGCACTCCTACAAACAGTATAGAAGTGTTCTCTTTTTTCTACACCCACGTCAGCATCTGTTGTTTTTAGACTTACTCATGATAGCTCTCCTTACTGGAGTTGGGTGATATCTCATTGTAGTTTTGATTTGCATTATTGAGAAGTTTTTCATGTGTTTGTTGGCTGCTTGTATGTCTTCTTTGAGAAGTGTCTGCTCATGCCCTTTGCCCACTTTTCAATGAATTTTTTTTCTTTCACTTCACTTGAGTTCCTTGTAGATTCTGTATATTAGGCCTTTGCCAGATGCATACTTTACAATTTTTTTCCCCATTCCGTGAGTTGTCCCTTTACTCTCCTGATGGTTTATTTTGCTTTGCAAAAGCTTTTCAGTTTGATGAGGTTCCATTTGTCTATCTTAGCTTTTATAGCATTCACTTTTGGGAACTTGGTCAAGAATTTGTTGCCTATTCTGATGTGCATAAGGGTGTTTACTACACTTTCTTTTGGAATTCTTATAGTTTGAGGTTTTACATTTAGGTCTTTGATTCATTTTATGTTGATTTTTGTATTTGATGATAGGTAGGAGATCAGTTTCATTCTTTTGCATGTGGTTATCCATTTCTCCCAGCACCATTTGCTAAATATGTTCTCTTTTTCCCAGTGCTTGTTATTGGTGGCCTTGCCGAAGATGAGTTGGTTCAGAGTCTGTGTTTTTACTTCTGGAATCTCTGTCCTTTTCCATTGGTCTATGTGCCTGTTCCTGTATCAATACCAGGCTGTTTAGTTATTGTAGCCTTATAATCAAGTTTAAAGTCTGGAAGTGTGATACCTCCTGCTTTGTTCCTTTTACTGAGGATTGTTTTGGCTATTCATGCTCTTCTTTTTTAATGTCCATATGAATCTGTATTGTTGTTTCCAGGTCTGAGAAAAATGATGTTGGTAATTTGATGAGTATTGCATGGAATCTGTAGACTGCAACAGAAAAATCAGTTCCAAATGGGCATGCACAGAGAGGCTTCAAGTAAGAGGTGGCATTTGTATTTTGAAGAAAGTGCAGTTTCTTGGTTTGGAGAGAAACATGGGAAGCACAGTCCATTTCTCCCTCTGACCCATCTATAAGTGATGGAAACTGGGTTCCAGAGACTCATTTTACAGAGAGCTAATTTGAATAGCTGAGGTGATCATAACTTTCACATTAGCTTTTCACATATAACTCTGCTGCATGACTGCCAATTTTGTGACCCCCGTTTACTGAATGCTGAAAATAGGACTTTGCTCTACTTTTGATACAGTCTGAGCACAGGAGTGATAGTAAGTCACTGATCTGTGAACAGACTTCCTCTATCCACATTTAGCTGTCCATCAAGTTTTTAAGCAGTCTATCCATTTTAAGGACCCCCTGTGTTTCTACAACCCATAAAACATGTTATGACTAAATATGAGATTTTTCTAATTGAGAGTTAGAAAGCACGACTAAAGCTTATGTGGCCACAGTAAACTGTTGGATACAGGCTGTGCATTTTTGACAAATGGCTAGTCGTGTGCAGTAAAGAGGTGAACATCAGATGCTACACCAAACCCAGACTTCATTGCTCTGATGCCATGTTTTAAAATGCCCAGATGGCCAAATCCTAACATCTATTGCATTATAGGGGCATTATGAATCAAATTGAGAGAAAAGATTCTGAAGCCAAAAACTGGTTATAGTACAGTGATAAAAAGCTTACAACCTAAGCAACACACAGGGATTAATAAAGGGTAAATCTGGCTGGATTTAATACTGACCTTCAACAAAATAATTTACTTTTCAGCAACCACAGATGGGTTTATAGGAGAAAAGACTAGCTATGTATAATTTTACAGCTAAGATAAAGGATCAAAATGCAAACATAATATTTAGAAATAATTTGTTTCTGGCCAAGAGTTCCATGAAGCAGTTAAGGTTAATAAAGTAAACGGATAGAAGACAATAGTATAAAAATATAATACTTCTCAGTTTGGAAAATATGGTCTGATGATTATTTTATTTTGCATATAACAGAGAAGGTCAAGCCTCTTAAAGAATCAGTTAACTTAAAGAATCAGTTAACGAAACAACACAAAACAGCTAATTAATCATTGTTTTAAAAATACACTTCTGACATATTTCTTTTTTTTAATGAGTAAATACAACTTGCTCTGAAGACCATGTACTTGAACTTTTATTCGGAATTTGTTGTTTTTGCATCCCCATTTTCTTTGCTAAAGGTGATGATTAATAGGCGATTCAAGGTTTAAATAATACATGTCTACCAAATTGACCATTCTGATTGAATTAGGGGATGAATGGAAAAAGATATTATTTCTGGGAGTCTGCACTACATTTCATAGTCCATAAGACACTTTTTCCACATTTGAATTGAATGATCCTGAGGCAATTCTGGAAAATATTATTTCTCCATTTTTTAGCTAGGGAAAGTGCAATGCAGAGAGTTGTAACAACCTGACCTAAAGCACTAGCGTCTAAGCTGTAGAACTGGAATCAGCATGGGCTTCAGGTTCTTTGCCTCTTTCTTTTACCTAGTATAGCTTTTCAGAATTGTCAAATAAATTTGAACTCCCAAAAGGTAACTGAGAGATTTCTTCCTCCTACCCCTTACATTTTCTCAACTTGATCATTCTTACATTGTAGAGATATAGCTTAGCTACCTGAAGTCATTCTGAATTTTAAAATCACCACCAAGCAAATAAATGAACATTTTTTTTGTTTTTGTTTTACTTTAGAGATAGGATCTTGCTCTGTCACCCAGGCTGGAGTACAGTGGTGTGATCACAGTTCACTGCAGCCTCAAACTCTGGACTCAAGTGATCATTTCAGCCTCCTCAGAAGCTAGGACTACAAGTGTATACCACTAACACTTGGCTAATTTTCAAAACTTTTTTTTTAGAGACGAGGCTTCACTATGTTGCCCAGACTGGTCTTGAAATACTGGTCTCAAGTGATCCTCCCACCTCAGCCTCCTGAGCAATTAAATTAAAAAGTTTATTTTCAAATTGTGTCTAAAAACATCAAGATTCTAAATAATAATTCACAAGTTACTTCTTTTTTTCACCCTGCATAGTGGATAAATTTGAGTAACACAGAATACAGTGAGTTTGCCTGTCTGTAGTATTCTACCACAAATATGACCAACTGTTCAAGACTAACTAATTATAACTTCAGAAATGTTAATAACAGCCAAGCAAGTGTAAATATCTTCCTTTAATAATACCAAAGGATCAGGACAAGCATGGATGAACCATGGAAAGGCTTTTGAAGATCTTAAGTTCAACTAACAGACTGCTTCTTTTCTCCCTCTTTATACTCCTCCTCCTCCTCAAAAAAAAAGTATGTGGAAGAGAAGCAGATATTTAGAAGCATTCAATATGCAGGGTTGCCCAATTAGCTACAGCAGCAATCATTTAATCAGACTTTTCACAATATCAAAAGCAGTTTATTTCATTAGCATTAATTCCATTTTGAAGGGCAATGTCATTTAAAGATGTTTTTAATTGGTCATCTTTCAAATTTAATATAAATTCTTGATGTAATTGATTTAGAATTAAAAGTATAATTACAGAGAAATCTAGCAGTGTGCTTTATAATAATGCAGCATATTATACTAATTTCCTTGTACTTGTTTGACCTTTTTGAACAGCTTTTGTGTAGCTATATCAAATTAATTTTCTAGTTTTCAAAAAGTAGGAAGAAAAATTATGCAAACAATTGATATGTATCTCAAAAAATATTTCAGCATACATTATTAAGAGATAATATGTAAATATCTTGAGGAAGGTCACAAGGAAGCCAGCATATATCTACTGATAATAACATATCAGAATTTATCTCTATGATAGGGTTAGCCTATGAAGAATGCAAATAAGTAATTGTCCAGAACTAGTTCTTAAATTGGCAAATTTTTAGATAATGTTCTTATTTTTAAGTTAGCAAAATACAAAATTTCAACAATAGATAAGTGGTTTAGTCACTAATTCAACAGTGCTAATTAATGAGTGGATGTCAATCACGAGGGAGGTGTCTCCTGGATTGCCGAGGTTTCTATCTCTTCCTCTGTCCTTTTCAGCTTTCTTCCAAGTACTTTATATTTCTTAAATAAAGAAATAGCATCATCTCCAAATTTGTAGTTCAAATTAACTTTATGATTGGTGAACATGCTGAATCGAAATTGTACTGACATGATGTAGCCGTGGGCTAAAATATACCCAATTGTTATTTAGTTGGAAAGTGTGTGGTCCTATACTTGGTTGTACACAGTGGGGAATATGTAGCCTAACTCTTAGAAATTAAATTTGATGAGAACTCCATATAAGTCATTAATACATCGGACAAAAGCAAACATGATCTTAGGTTGAATTAATAGAAGTGAAAAATCTAGAAGTGAGAGGATGATTGAGCTCTCCTTTTCCAGGACGACAGCTGGAGTTTTGTCCAATTCTGGCTGTCACTCTGCAAGGAGAGATGGTGTAAGGGACTCAGACAATAGAGGAACTTGAACTTATGCCATATGTGATACACTTCAACGTCCACCATGCTGCTGACATATAAGCACTTGGGTGAAACATGATAACTATCTTCAAAAACTTAAAGGTCTGCTATTTAGAAGTGAGGTTTAAGAAAAGTACTTGAACCTTTTTCTTCCAATGATTTCATCACACTAGAATAATGCCTATTCTACTGATACTGTCTGTGAAAAATGGGAACCCCCCCAATTTTTCTTTCTTTTTTATTTCAATAGCATTAGGGAATAGAAATAGTTTTTGGTCTGGGCTTGAAGAGTACCCACCACTTCCACCTCTACACATCATTCCCAGTAGGTGATATTCTGTCCTTCCACTCCTTCCCCCTCCCCCTTCTGAGCCTCCAGTGTCCATTATGCCATTCTCTATGCTCTGCAGACTCTCAGTTTAGCTCTCACTTAGAAGTGAGAACATGTGGTGTTTGGTTTTCTATTCCTGAGTTAGTTCACGTAGTATAATGTTCTGTATTTCCATCCAAGTTAATGCAAAATATATTATTTCATTCTTTTTGATAGCCAAATAGTATTCCATAGTGTATATATACCACATTTTCACTATCCATTGATCAGTTGATGGGTAGTTAGGTTGATTCCACAACTTTGCAATTGTAAATTGTGTTGAGATGAACATGTGGGTGCAAGAGTCTTTTTTATATAATGACCTCTGTTCCTTTTGGTAGATACCTAGCAATGGGATTGCTGGATCAAATGGTAGACCTACTTTTAGTTCTTTGAGAAATCTCCACATCAATTTCCAATTTACACTCCCACCAACAGTGTATAAGCTTCCCCTTTACCTGCACCTGTGCCAGCATCTATTTTTTATTTTTATTTTTTCATAGTGACCATTCTTACTGGTGAAAGGTGGTATCTCATTGTGGTTTTAATTTGCATTTCTCATGATAAGTGATGTTGAGCATTTTTTTTTCATTTTATTGACCATTTGTAGATCTTCTTTTGTTTCTCCCATTTTTACTTTGTTCTATTTTCTTTCCATTTCCCAGTTTTGTCATTTTAATCTGTTATTTTAGATCCAATTATTAAGTTATTTTATTATATTATGTATTCTTTCAATAATTACTTATGAAATGTGTATCATTTTTAACAAGGTGAACAAGAATAATCAAGGTTTGATTCTATATTAAATTGGTATTGATATTCAGCTTGAATTATTTCATACTTTGCCTTCAATTTTCTTAAAGTATATCTTTGAGTGATTTTTCAGGAATGATAACTCTTTGCTCATTTGAGTACAGAATGTCTTTATATATAAATTATATCTTTCACAAAAGTAAAAACCGCTTACTAGTCACTTGTAATCATTGTCCCTGTGTGTTAATGAATTAATTTGTTCAAAACATTTTATTGCGAACTCAGTACATGCCACAAATTATTTTGGGTGTTTGAGATAAGTGAGCAAATGTCAACTAAGATGACATACATCGTTGCCCTTCAGGTGCTTGTGTTCTAACAGTTATGAGGAGGAGTGAGATTAACAACAAAATAAACATAACAAATAAGCAAATTATAAAGTATGTTAGAAAGTGACAAGTACTATAAAAAAGAAAGAATAGAATTCATTGGTGGTAAAGGGCATTTGAAATTTTAAATAGGGGTGTTGAGGATACTCTCACTGAGGAAGTGACATCTGAGAAAAAACTTAAAGAAAAGGAGGCAGATAGGCATGAGGATAACTCATGGAGGAAAACCCCAGAAACAGCACATGCAGAGCCACTGAGGCAGTAGTGTTACTAGCAGAGGGACCACAAGGAGGTCAGTATGCCTGGAACAGAGTGGGCAAGTTGTAGGACAGAACATGAGGTTGTTAAGGTAGTGATGAGTTTGGGACAGGACGTCTCTATAGATCATATAGGGTCCTGTAGGCTGTGGTAAGGACTTGGCTCTTCCTCTGAGTGAAAAAGGGCACCGTGCAGAGTCTTGACCAGTGGGCTACTATCGTCTGACCTATGTTTTAAAAGGATTACTCTGGGTACAGTTTTGAAAATAGACTGTAGAAAGGCGAGCATGAGAAAATTCAGCCTGAGACTCTTGCATTTACTCCCCAGTAAAAAGGAAGTAATTTAATCGTGTCATTTTGCATTTATTATATATTTTTGGGTTTTGCTTGGAAAAATGTAACAGTGTATATCAAAGAGATCGTTGAAGTATATGACTAGAAGAAACCTTGAAAAATAATCTATTTCACCTTGCCTCAATCAGATAGTATCCCAGTAATGATTTCAGACCTATATGAATCTGCTTTATGTTAGAAAACTTCTAGTAAAAGAAATTTCACAGCTTATAATACACACTCCAAAGCCTCACAAATGTCTTTTTCAGAAATGCCTTCCTTATGTCAAATGAGAATTCTTCATTCTATAAGACACAATTTATCCTTTTCGTTTCTTTCTTTTTTTTTTTTTTGTTAAATGGGCACTTAAGGCAATGAGTACTAAATGTAGAATCAAAAATTCAAATTTTCATTCACATTAGATTATAATCATAAAGTGCAACCATTGTCTTTATATATAAATTTAGTAACAGATGTAGACTTTCCTTTAGCTTCTAAGAAAAAATGAACTCTTTAAGTCCAAGATATAATTAGAATTATTGTTGGTATTATTCTTTTCTCATTAGAAAAGGAGAATTAATCCAATCCCTTACTAGAATCTTAACTCAGCAAGATGATGTGTGCTGCCTATAGATATGAAATTTTCAGGGAGCATTAAGTCATTAATTCTGAGTCAGGGGGTGGGGGTGGGGTCCTCTGAATTCACCAAAAGCTTTTAATCCCAATTTAGATCCATTTTTACTGTGTTACAATGAGTTACCTGTAAGGAAAAAATCCTGACAATAATTTAAAAGAAGTCTAACAGGACAGTTCAGTATACCTAAGATAGATTCCCTTGAAAAATATACTTTATGTGTTAAAAAACTACAGTGATCAAATTAGATATTTGACTGAGTAACAATTCACCAGAGGCCATCAAAAATTAAAAATCAATAGGGCAGTTTTCCAACACAAATAAACATTGTATATTTCTTTGTATGTATGTATCTGTACATACAAACAAGCATACTATGTATGTGTCTATAAAATATGTATATTAAAATATTTTATTCATTTGGAACCATTCATCTTAAGGTGCAAGGAAACAAACCACCTCATTAAAAAATTGTCATGTGGTCTCCAATGTCACAGAAAAACAAATGGCAGAGACTGCAGCTCTGGCTATGACTATCCTCAGTGTTCTTTCTTAGACATAGGTCACACAATCAACAGTTCCTGAGCCCTCACTGTCCCTGAGTTCTGCTTTCAAAACTTAGCTCACTACGAGAAAGCAACTTATCAGCAACAGTTAGTATTGTGCACAGTGTAACATACATGTTTATCATCCCTAAAACTGAGTTGATCAGCTTCCCTCCTGCTTTCCAAGGCTTGTTATTAAAATCATTCATTCTTGGCTCTGGGTTCAGTTTTGGATGTATTGTCAATTACTCCTTCTGTTCTCTCAAGCCCTTGCTGAGTGCTATGGATTCCATTTTCAGAGATGCCCAATATTATTCTTTATTCCATATCTATTGAGATTTTTTCTGACTCATTATTATTTTTCCCTTATGATTATTATTGCCAGCTTGGATGATCTCAATAACCTTCTAAGTGGATCCCTGCATGTGACTTTCTCTCTGATTTACACTCTGCAACTGTTCCTATGCTTGTTTTCTTAAAGCTTTGTTTCTATTATTTATTCATCAAGTATAACTGAACCATTGCCTGACGCCATGCCCTGTGCTAGGTGCCTGTGAAGAGAAAGTAAATAAGATGTGGTCCTTCATCTGTTGAAATGGAAATTAAGTTTGGCACAAAGACATGTCAATAAGTGATTATAATACAGTATGATTAGTGAGACACTTTGAGCATATACAAAGTGCTATGACAATTGGAGGAAGAAGGGACAAAGGCTGCCTAAGATGAGAGAATCAGGAAAGTCTTTAGGGAGGAGAAGGTGGTTTAAAATCTGTGTATTGAGGGATAGGTGGGCTTGCACCAGGAAGACATTTAGAGACAAGCCAATTCTAGCCAGAAAGAGCAATAGTTACAGGAATAGGGAAATATGAACCATAGCAAGTTTGAAGACATCTAATTTTTCCAGTATTACTAGAAAATAGAATGTGAGTTAAGAAACACAGGAGAATTGGCCAGCGAGTTTGGTGAGGGACTTCTCTAGGGTATGTCTGGGGCAAACTATGCAATTTGAACTTTATTCCATATTTCACAGATAATGGAAGTTATGAGATATATTTGGTTTTAGAAATATGACTTTGGGTAGTGTTCTACTCATTTACTGGATGTGTCAGGAACTGGCAGCAAGGCAATCAGGAAGTCTATTGCAGGAATCCAAGGAAGAGATAATTAGGGTAGTCCCAGTAGGGGAAGAAATGTCAGGGAATTGGAGAGAAAAAGCCCCATTCTGAAGTAGTGACACTAAGAATTTTTTTTTCCTTCTGAAATCAAGGGAGATAGTCTGGGTTTTTTTTGCTTGTTTGTTTTTTGTTTTTGTTTTCTTTGGTCTCATCAAGATTCTGAATTCACTTCTGTAAGATCTACTATTTTGTCTCTCATATATAAGTGAGAACATGCAGTATTTGTCTTCCTGTGCTTGGCTTATTTCACTTAACATAATGACCCCCAGTTCCATCCATGTTGCTGCAAATTACAGGATTTTGTTCTTTTTATGGCTGAATAATAGTATATTCACACACACACACACACACACACACACACACACACACACACACACACACACACACACGTGAGGGGAACGCAAAAAAACCTGGAATTAATTTTTGGAGTACAGACATCCCCCCCTAGGTAAGTGTTCTAGGAATCCATCAGCATTAGTGAACAAGCTAGTGATGTTGTGAAAACCTGCATTTGACTTCAGAGAATTTTTTTTTGGAAACTCTTTCAATGCGATTGGCATTTGCCCATTTCATGATGGGTAATTTATGAAATCACCTGCCCATGCTGCGCTGAGTGTTCAGCAGTTTTTGACAAAAAAAAGCACGACCCCCATGCCTTACCCTCTCTATTAGCCTGATCTCACCCAGGGCAACATTTTTTTCCCTCCCAGATGAAAAAAAGTCCTCAAAGGTAAATGTTTTGCTGATGTAGGAGAAGTGAAGCAACAAAAACAAAACCAGAAAAGGTAGAAGCACTAAAAGGCATAAACATTGACAAGTTCAAAAACTGTTTTGAGCAGTGGAAAAAGTGTCTCAGTAGATGTATTGCATCCAATAAAGAGTACTTTGATGTTTAAACATGTAAGCATGAATATACAATTTTTTATAAATAAATGCTAGGTTTTTTGGGTCACCTTCATATATAGTATTTTCTTTATTCATTTACCCCTTGATGGATATGTAGGTTGACTCCATATCATGGCTATTGTGAATAGTACTGCAATTACCAGATGCTGTAAGGGGGAGAGAGGATGAAGAAAAATTAGCTAATGGGTACAAAAATACAGTTTGATAGAAGAAATAAATTCTAGTATTTGATACTACAGTGAGGAGAATATAGTTAATAATTAACTATATATATCAAAATAGCTAAAAGAGAAGAATTGGAATGTTTCCAACACACAAAAGCGATGTTTGAAGTGATAGATATCTCAGTTATTCTAATTTAATCATTATACATTGTATACATGTATCAAACTTACACATCAAAGTATGTACAACTATTATATATCAATAAAAAATAAAAAAGATTCTTAATTCAAACTCTTCCAGTTAATACAATTTTTTGTTTTTCTAAAATTGGTCAGATATAGCCCAAGTTATTTTGCATTTCTGTATAAATGACATTACTCTTTCCCTGGAATATGTTGGTCTCAAGTTTCTGCTAGGCCTATGATTTTTAAGTTGAATTCCTCAATGTCTTAAGATTAGTTAGAGATTCTTCAGGGGCCTTGCAGGAGGTGCTTGGATGGAATGGGTAGGAGACCAAGGGACAAAGTTTGAGTATTTCTAGCTACATTTTTACAAAGCCTATTCTGCTTTTATTTGTTTTATTGTATGTATGAGATTCCACTAAGATTTTATTTAATAAAAGCTACTTAAACAACTTTTGCTCAAGGTAGTGAGTAGAACTTATGCAGTTTTAGTGTGATTGAATTTACTGATGTCAGACTCAGAGGAAGAGGCCAATCCATGTGTGCCAAAGGATAGAGAAGCCAAGGCTGAGCCTTTGCAGTGACTGTGGAGAAATTCCATGTGCCATATGATTGCAAGTCACACGAAGATGACATTTCTAGGGCCAGGGTATAAAATGGTCAAAAGCCACATTGGAAGGCTAGATCTTTCCAGTTTTTCAGAACAGCATACCTGCCACTTGTAATGGGTTATAAATTCTCATGTTTGCTGCAGATTAGGAATGCTTCAAAAGGGGATATGTTTTGTTTTGTTTTGTTCTTCCTGTTTTTTGGCGTCTTTTTTTTTTTTACTTGTATGTGACTTGGTCAAAATATCATCAAGACATCAATAAAATCATTGTCCAACTAAAATTAGGTGAGATAAATTATTTTTGTCCTTGCTATTAATACATAATTTGGAGCACCCAAGGAACCACAGCTACAGATCACAAATAGATACTAATGACATATTAGGAATATAATTGATAGGTCCTAAAGACTGAATGTGAGCGGTAAGGGAGAGAGAGAGAGAGTCAGATGTTTCCTGATTTCTGGTTTGTGCATTTGAATGGATAACAATGGTCTTTATCTAAAAGAATACACAGGAGAATGGGGACCTTTGAAGGAAACATAAGGAGAGTCACTTTGAGAAGGGTTGAGTTAGAAATGCATGTGTATATCCAGGATGCAGTTATATAAACAAGTCCACAACTCAGCAAAGAGTCTGAAAGGGTTATAGATCTAAGAGTCATCAATCTGATCTTAGTAAAAATTAATGAAGTAGATGGAATTACTAAGGAGGAATTTTTGAAAGAAAAGCGAAGGCCAAGGATGAAATGTTGGGTGGTCCCAAATTAGGGGAGGACAGGGAAAGATAAGTAATAAAGAAAACTGAAGAATAAACATTAGATAAATAAGAAGGAAAGAAGGAGAGAGTAGTCATCATTGAGTCCACAGAAGAAGGGAGCTTCAAGAATAAGGAAAAGAAGATAAGTGATAAGAAATGCATACAAGCATTTCTCTGCTATACTTCTTGGTTCCTTCAACTGATCGTAGAACAAAGTTCCAAGTCTTTACTGTAGAATGGTGGGTCCTCCTGAGTTTCATTTTCAGTCCTGTTTCTCACAAACTCCCAGTGTTTTTCTGTGCTTGCACACACAAAATCTTAGTTGTGGGAGCAGTTCTCTGTGCCCTTTATAGAACATGTCTTGTGTCTTTCTCAAATTGCTTCTTATACCTGGATACATTTTTACACATTACTTTTGCCAGCTGAGCTCCTACATATCTTTGAGGTTGATAGTGACTTGATTAGCAAAATGACCCCTGTATCTATGCTCCTTGCAATATGACTTTGAAGAGCCTTCAAGAAATGGAGTCTAATTTTTCCAGCTCTTCAGTCGGGCTAGCTTCTCGATTCTCTCTGGCCAGCGGAATGTACAACATGAAGCCTGCCAGCTCAAGCTTAGGCTACAAGTGGCCTTGAAAGCTTGCATTCTCTCGCTTGGAACCCTTCCATGACTTGATAAAAAGCCCAGGATGGCCTACTGGAAGGTGTCAGATCATGCGGAGAAGAGTCAATTCCATTTAGGCCAGGCAACAGCAGAGCCATCCTCAAACATGTTAAAAGAGCTTAGCTAATAGCCGCAGATCTGCCTGCCTGACCTGAGACTGATCACAGATACAGAATAATTCTAACAGAGACCAGAAGACCTACTAGCAGACTTTCAGACTCATGAGCAGTAACAAAGTTATTTTTTAAAGCCACTGTGCTTTAATGTGGCTCATTATGCAGTGAATGCTAACTGTTACAGTGGTCTGTATCAGCGCACATATCTTATCAGTTCCACGAACCCTGCCTTGATGAATCTTGCTAGGAAAAAAAAAATTAAAACAAAGCAGTCTCTTTTCTTTTGTGTAGGTGTGTGGCCCGAGATGAGGTGACAGTGGAAGAAAGGACCCAGAACATGCAGGACTCCATAGGCCTTGCTAAGGATCTATTTAGCATTTTCAAATATACCAGATTTTTTGCTCACTTAGATAAAAAACAAAAGCCAACCACAACAACCAACTCTTATCGTGATGTTAAACATTTTTGAAATCTTGAGACTAGGAAATCTACGTGAAAACTTTCAAAGGCCAGGCTTGGTGGCTCAGCCTGTAATCCCGTACCTTGGGAAGCTGAGGTGAGTGGATTGTCTGAGCCCGCGGGTTCGAGACCCGCCTGGGCAACTTGGCGAGACCTCATCTCTATAATAAATCAAAAAATTAACCGGGTGTGGTAGCATGTGCCTGTAGTTCCAGCTACTTGGAAGGCTGAGGCGGAAGGATCGCCAGAGTCCAGCAGGTCAAGGCTGCATTGGCCGGGGGTGGCCACTGCAGTCTAGTCTAGGCAACAGAGTGAGACTCCAACTCAAAAAAAAAAAAAAAAAAAAGGAAACCTTCAAGGATCCTCCATTTCCTTGAACTCACGCTAGTACAACGTGTGGAGCCCGCCAAAGTACTCAGCCTCAACTTCCCCCGCTCTGCTCATTATCTAAGCAGTTGGAACAACCTCAGGATTAGACACAGTGGAATGGCTGCATCTCTCCCTCTTTCTCAGGTTACATTCCAGAGCCAGAGGAGGCACTTATCTTCCAAACTTCATTTTAGTCCATCTTCCTACAATAACACCTGCATCAGTGTTGAAAGCACTCCCACAAAGGAGGAAATAACGGGTAATGTGATACAAAGAACCAGCAGGTGCTACTTAGCTTCAAGAACTTCTAGGAAAAACATCAAACCCCCTGTTTGAAACTGTGGAAAAACTCTAGGATATGTGGATGTTTTTAATGGCCCCTGAGAGTTGGACAACTTTATCCTGTTATAGATTGCAAAGATTAGAAACCTGATATGCTCCTGCATTATATCAAGGAATACATCGTTGTCTTCATAATTTATTACTTAGCTTCCCATCAGAATCTAAAGTATCAGGGAACACAACAGAAATTGGGGAAGCAGTTAAGAAACACTGTGTCTCCTTCCACCTGTGCTGGAAGCAGTAACAATGGCAATTGCAAGTCTTGCAGCCTTCCCTTGTAGATGCTGCTCTGTGAAGTTCATGACTTTACACTTTCCCAGAGTGTCACTTATTTAAACAAACTCAAGGTGCCGCCTCATCAGTGGAGTATTTTGCTCCTGTGAAATGCGTGCAGCTGTCAGGGAAAACAAACTCTATCGACTCTGCAAACTGAGAAACTGTCTGGGAGGGCCTCTGTCACAGAGCTCAGGTTCCCACCTCCCCGGTCTCTGGACAACTGTCTACTCTTCAGTGCTGCCAACCAGGCAGACTGAGACAGAGCTAGGAACTTCCACTCAGGCACTAATGCTGAATACTTCATGCTTTTCAATGATGAATTTGGAAAACTTCCCAGATTGTACATCTGCCTTAGCATAATAGCTTGTACTTCAGAGAATGAGGCTTTCAAGAGAGACAGTGAGAACAGCCACATGTATTCACAGAAGAATGGTGACATTTCTTCTTTCTTTCAAAGACAAGTGGCTGCCTCATTACTCTCTGCCCCAGGCACTGTAGCTGCTGGTAAATGTGTGTAGTCAGGAAGTGTCCACTGGGCACACAGCCTTGCTGAAAGAAGCCCTGTGATTGGTGTACGTGCCAGCCAGCTCATCAAAAAGAACTATTTAGGCTGGATGGGTGGGTCAAGAAGGGAGACAAAGTTAGACATTCAGCAAGGCTAAGGAGTCTTTATTCCCTCTTACAGTCTCTTGTCAACATGTGGTATCCATTTTTCTTTTGTTTATTTTTCAGTGTGGTGGCCAAGTAACCTGATGCCAATGAGCTTCCCTTGGGACCAGCTGAGGAAATTGAGCTGCAATATATTGTAATTTTCTTTAAGGAATGTGCAGGTCCAACTGGGACTTGGTAAATCTCTTTACTGGGTAAGACATCTGACTCAATGATTAAATCTCACTTTTTATATTAAAATTTATTTAATTCCAGGGTCAAAGAGAGAAAGATAGGAAGAGAAAATTCTGATAGGGACAGAAATTCTGTGGTTTGTAGGATTATCTGAACATTTTTTCAAATGTGCTCTTCCAAGGTAAAGGCATAGTGAACTCCAGTGAGATCTGTTTCATAAATAAAGGGAAAGAGTCTTTCAGGAACAAACATATCATCTACTGAGGTTTGAAACCAGGTTTGTCAGGATGACCTTGGTTGTTGAATGTACATTAATAGAGTAAAAATGTTTGACATTTATTGTTTGTTTAGTAACTTCTGATGGAGTCAAATCCATGCCTGAAATGCAACATGGACAGGCAACGTCCAAGTGTAAATTCTTCTTAAAACCAGAAAAAAATGACCAATGATTTGAAATCAGACTGATGGCTTAAATACTGGAGTGTGCGGGAGGAGAAAAGAAGAGACCTGGTCTTTGGGTGCTGTGTCTTATGAGAAGGAGCTCATAGTCAGCTAGATAGAGTATGCATAAGACCGGAGGCATTTTGTTCAGTTGTCTGCTTAGAAGGGACAGTACACAGGCACTTTGTGTCACTTCACAACAGCAGCAAGTCTAATGCTGAGAAAATACTTCGAAACCCTATTTAGATATTTTATAAGTAACTTCTAAAATAAATTTCCAAAAGGAAATAAATTATAATTTATCTTAAAACTTATTTTCCCTTTCAGCATTACAGAAGCAAACATAATAGTAAATAAAAATTGACACTTAGAATGTATAAACTTTAAAACACATACATATATTTGCAGATGTTATTGTAAATGTTGATAGAGATTTAAATGAAGAATTTAAAATACAAATTATGCATTATTAGATTTAATGCTAGCATAAAAACAGATTTTTCAATGTTTCATAATTTAGTACGAAAAAATGAGGCATCCCATAACCATGCTACCCAAAGAATGGATGAAGACCTTGGAATATCTGTTCTTGATATAAGAAGACTCTACAGGGGGAGATAATACATTATGCTCATATACATTTTGTCTGTGTGTGTAAAACTGAAAATGCACTTTTTAACTATTTCCTTTTGTATGTGCTGTCTTTATTAAGCAAATAGAATATTTTGCTTCACAGTATTTCTCACATTTGCAATTCAATGTCTATTTTGGATACACTATATCTTCTTAAGACAAAGTATAAATTTGTTTTATTCTCTGCTGTATTACTAGAGTTTATTCCAGGGTTTCAAAAAATCTTCTAATCAATATTTTATGAGAAAATTGATAAATAAATGCATTTGGACTGTTTTTTTTCCTGTTAATTTTTTTATTTTTAAGATGTGGGGTACAATTCAGAGTTAGGTATACAAATGTTAATTGGACTGTTATTGGATGTTTTAGAGCATACAGATTTAATATTTTGCAAACATCTACCACAACAAACAGAATGTCAGGTATTTATGTATATTTATCACACTTCTCACTTCCTGATGACTTTTAAAGGTAGATATTATCAGCTCCATGAAAAACTTGAAGCTTCTAGAGACTATTTAAACCATCTCTGTCAGTTTAGATCCAAGATCAGTATTACTTCCATCAGCCTCTGTTGCCCATAATGGAAACAGTTGCCTACTCAATATAAGAATGAACTTTCTAAGAAGTCTAACAAATCTGAAATGCAATCTCTTATGAGGAACTGAATTATCTGTCACTGAAATTATGGATTCTGCTTGACCATCTGCCAGGAACATATAATAGAGAAGACAGGAAAAGAGTCTGAATTAGAAAACCTCTAACGTTCCTCTCAACTCTAAAACTTTAATTTACTGTCTAGCCATATGCTGAAGTGGCACAATAATACGGTTCTTTCCCCCTCTTGGTATTTCCCCCTTTTTGTTTTCCTTTTAAAGCAGATGGTTGCTGTTGTGCTTATTGCCCCAGGAGAAGAATGTACTGAACAACAATCAGAAAAAGCTTGTTATTTTGAATTTCTATTCCAAAAGCCTAAAGCTTCAAGGGAAGTCGGAAGCATAGGGACACAGACAAAATATTTGAGAGAAAGAGCAAAAAAACAAATTTGAAAAAGGTAATCTGGACTGGTGAATTAGAATCTGTGAATTACACATGGAAAGGTTAATAACAAGCAGAGGGTGCGATGCTTCAGAGAAAGAGGTGCTCCATTATGTGTAGAGCCACATGGAAGTAGAACTACTCCAGAAAGGGGTGGAAGGGCTTGAGAATACAAGAAGAGAACACACTTGTTTGTTGGTAAGACCCTGGGTAGATAGAAGGACTCTGCAAAACATTGTCTGGAAGAAATATCCAGGTAGACACAGTCAGAGAGAGAGGCAAATGACCTCAGGACGAAAGGGACACTCCTTGCTTGAGGACCTTGGTCCTTCAGGAGACTGCCAGGCTTAGAGGCAACCCTGGGGAAAGGAGTGGAATTCGGAAGGGGCAAGGATAGTGGAGTAGGGGACTCGACGATTTGTTCTGAAACCTGAAGACTTAACCAAACCACAGATGGAAGATTCCTTTTCGAACTCTTGTCAGTGCTGTGTTTTTCTGCCATTTCTAGCCGATTCAAATAAAAGCAAGTATATTCCTCCAATGAGAAGACTGTGTGTGGAACAACTCAAATGTAACCTTGTGATAGAATTTGCACTTTAACGGTGTTCGCAATGAGAAAATTAGCATAAAATGTACTCAGTAGAGATTGATGTACTCTTCCTTTTACTTTTCATAATCATTATTTTCATGGAAGCTTTATGCTTATGTTGCTTTACCTAATTCAACTTGTTCAAAACAAGCAAATTAGAACTCTTCACTACATTAAATTGTGTTTATTATCTTTCTCGCCTAAATATCTGTTCGCCTTGAGTAAACACCAGTCTTGACATATAGATAACATATCTAAGGAATTATGCAGCTTTCGTACTAAGTAATTAACCTGCAAGCATGTGGCTGTTTACTTAAACGATATATTTATAACATTCTTTGTGTAAAGGGAGATACGAAGCACAAGAAGTGAGGGATTTAAGCTTATTAAGGTACAATTATTCAAATTAGATATTATTTTTTAGTTTGAAGCAAAATGTGATTGGATTGGGAGTGTTTTGGGTAATAAAAAGATTGGCTCTGAATGAAAAAAGGGGGTCAACTTGCTTATCTTGAGAAACGATCTTCATCTATCTTCCACTAATTATTATGATCTTACACATTTTAAATAATCCCTAGATTTGGATCCTTTTATTAAATCGAACTTTTCTGTTTTCCCCAAAAGGTCATGGTTTGGCGCAGTAGGAGTAGTGGTGAAGGGTATATCTTTACTCTTTTCTTTAATAATTTGCTTTTGTTGTCGGTTGTTCAGAGTCTGTCATGTCAGTCAGGGTCCTTTGAGAAGCAGACACCAAAAGTGCAAGAGTTTTGATGGAGAAAATGTCTATGGACGATAAATTACAAAGGAGCAGGAATAGGTGGAGAAAGCCTTCAGTCCACAATGCAGGTCTGACACGTTGGAAAGAAGAGGGAAAGATGAGAGTTGGGTGAAGAGGACCTTGGATCATTGAGCAGCTCTGAACATAGGCTTATGAGGTGCCCCAGGGCAAAGGTGGTCTGCTAAAGTGGTACTCCCTTAGGCACAAATGGCCCAGCTCATGTCCTCACTGTGCCCAGTGATTAGCTGGGAGCAGCCTGTGGATAATGTGGCTTTGGAGAGAAGCCATGGCAGGTCCTGAAGGGCTGACTGGTAGCTGCAGGCTGTCAACTCACTGACTTCCTCAATGCAGATTTTTCTCTTGAAAGGAGAGCTTAATGGCATAAAATATGGCTTCCATAATCATCATTGTCCATTTTTTAAAATGTTTAAAATTGTATAGATAATGATATGGAGTAGGTTCATGAAGAAAGTTTTGGACAGGAAAAACTTAGAAAGGGGATGAAATTATAAATATGGACAAGAAGTGCTTGACCTAAATGATCTGCCACTCATCTAATAACACTTTATCTAAAATATTTAACAGTCACTCTGTCAGGATGAGTCTTTTTCCCTCACCCCAGTAGCTAGAGAACCTTAACTGTTCATATGTATAGTTTTGCCAGTATTCTTAATAGATTCTATTAACATCCCAATTAAACCTCTTGAGGCAAGTATTTAAATGCCACCGTGATCATAAATAGCAATGAAGCTTAGAAAAATAAAATTCCCACTTGACTAAAAGGATAAGCAAAGAAAAATTAATGTTCCTGAACTTACTTTGTTAAAAGGAAAGAATAAGGGAAGTCTTAGTAATTTATTTAAAATGGTTATTATTGATTAATTTTCCAAAGTGAATGAACCAAGCAGGTGGTTTAGAAGTAAAGCATTATAGCTTATTAAATTCAATTTCCCCAGTTGTGAGGAATAGAAAGGTAATAAAACTGAATAAAAGGGAGGGTGTTTTCAAGCCAGTGACTGAAAATGAGAACTGAACACTTTTTAATGTGATTTAAAAAAAACCAAATAGCATAGTAATAGAGACTAACTGGAAGATCACACCTGAATACAGGCTTCATGCATCCTATTTGCCCCCTTGAACTCTGGTGAGTTTGAACTGTATGTTCTCCTGAAAACAATATTAAAAACCCTTCCCATCTGTTGTCATAAATCTCATCAATGGTGAACTAGGCCTGCTTGGGAGAAAAACTATCCCTGGAGGTAAGAACCTTTATAACAAACTTGCTAACACCATCTTCTAGTTCATTTGAACATACAGATGTTATGTGTACAGCAGGATCTTATCTTCCTGACTGTATAAGTCTTCTAGAGCTGCCATCACAAATTTTGCAGACTTGGGGACTTAAACAACAGAAATTTATCCTCTCGCTATTCTGGAAGCCGAAAGTCCAAGATCAAGGTATAGGCAGGGTTGATTTCTTCTGAAGACATTTCACCTTGGCTTGTAGTTGGTTGTCTTCTTCTGATGCCTTCATATAGCCTTCTCCCTATGTCTGTGTTATAATTTCCTTTTTTATAAGGACACCGATCATATTAGATTAGGGCCCAATGATCTCATTCTAACTTAATTATCTTTTTAAAGACTCATCTCCAAATACAGTCACATTCTGAGATACTAGGGGTTAAGGCTTCAACACAGGAATTTTGAGGAGACAAAATTCAGCCCTTAACACTGATTAATATCTGAGAACAAAAAGTGTTAAGTAGACCTATATTCTTCTCTCATAGATCTGACAGATTTGGGACCAGCTATGCCCCATCTAGTCTTGCTGGGAGGTACTGGCTCACAGCATTGGCTTTATACTCCTCCCATCCCAATATCCCCCCTCCCTACACACACCCAGATTAACAAGGTAACATGAAAGAAGAAAAGGAAAGTTATTACATTTTCAGGACAGCAGAATTTGTGATGGTGAGAAAGGAGGCACTTTACCCTTCCAAATCTAAAAAAGGAAAATCCCAAGAGAATAATTCACTAACGTTAGATATGCCTACAAGAAGAGAAGATTGTCAATCCTTCCCTGGCTGGACATCGGCATTGACATCAGAATTCCTATGCTTGTGGAGGAGGGTAAAAGGATATTGGGGAGAGATGGCATTTTGGCTTCTGCCAGGCCAAGACAGGTCTCATACCACTTCTCCCTCAACCATTTTTGAGTTCCCAGTTCTTGAGAGATAAGATGGACTCTGAACATTGAACATACCTGGGGGGGTGGGTCTCAAAATGATAGTTTGGATGTTTTATTGGAGATTGGGGGCTGCAGTCTGTATTTTAGAGGAAAGCAGAGTACGGTTGCCTGGGGGGAATGGGCAGAGAATGTAGCTAAATCACACGTGGAACCACCAAGACCTGGGAAAGAAGATAAGGAGTGAACCCTCCCAGTCCCTCAGTAGGATTAGCTGGCAACACCCTATCCATCCTTGTCAAGCCATGCACAAGCAAGCTCAATAGTGTGACCATACAAACAGGGAACTTCCTCCTCACCTCAGGCAGGCCTTGGAGAGCCCACTTTACATAATCTCTTTCCCCTTTGCCAATACCTAAGTGATAGTCCACTTTATATAATCTCTTTCCCCTTTGCCAACACCTAAGTGATACACACAGGAGAGAGTCATGTGAGAACCAGACTATAATCCCTTCAAGTTCATGTTCTGGAGAGCAGAGCAGAAGGAGAAAAGAGCTATGAAATGTTTATGAGATTCTGAGTTTTAAGAACTTGAAGTGGGCTGTTTTAATAACTGAATGAAAAGTCAAGATTCTAGCTATGATTCCATTATTGGAGCTCACCCAAACAAGTAGAAAAGAAAGGATTCTACAGAGCAGTTGCTGACAAATAATAATAACATAGTTTTATTTTTATACTCTCATACATTATGATTCCCCAATAAGCCATACCCTCATACATTATGATTTCCCAATAAGCCAGTTAGTTATTGTAGTTAAAGGAATAAATAAAGGAAGAAATAATATTTCTTCTCCTACTATATGAAAATTTGAGCTTTGATAACTCTTTAGCATTTTTCCTCTGACAACTTGATATAGATATGTGCCAACTACATTATGAAGCAAACTTGAATATGATTGAAAACTGACCCATGGTTGGCAAATTGCATCTAGTACAGGATTATCTATTATGAATGCTGGTGAGAAGTCAACATGTTTTGACTTCTTTGAGTAAGAGCCATGTGTCCAATGAGTACTCTAGAAGCTATGTTTATGGAGGTTTTGCAAGAAACATTGGATTCTCTGGTATATAATGTTTTTAAACTTGTGTACCTCCTAAATCTGTTATAAAAGTGTCTTAGACCTGAGCTGCTACATCAATTGCTTCAAGAACTCCTATAAAGAAGAATACCAGACAGTGCCCTGCCAGTAAGCTCTCGTTCCTTCTTAGATCCTCTGGTGCTAAGAATGGCCTATAATAGTCTTGAGTCTGAATATTCAGTTCATCCTAAGAAATTCTCTTTGTGGTTGCTCACATATAAAAGCAACTGAAAAAAAATTCAGTTATGAAAGTAAGACTGGGAGAACATTTGTGTGCACTACTTCTATGGTTTGAATGTCTCTTTTAAGACTCATGTCAAAGTTTAATTGCCATCATGAAAGTACTAAGAAGTGAAACCATTAAGAATTTTTTAGGTCATGAGGGCTCTCCTCTCGTGAATGGATTAATGCCATTATCACAGAAGTTGGTTAGTGATTGTGGGAGTGAGCTCCTGATAAAAGAATGATTTTGAGCTGGGCTCGATGGCTCAGCCTGTAAACCTGTGCCTTTGGGAGGCTGAGGTGAGTGAATTGCCTGAGCCCGTGGGTTCGAGACCCGCCTGGGCAACTTGGCGAGACCTTATCTCTACAATAAATAAAAAAATGAGCCAGGCATGGTAGTGCACACCTGTAGTTCCAGCCACTTGGAAGGCTGAGGCGGAAGGATCACCAGAGCCCAGCAGGTCAAGGCTGCGGTGGCCGGGAGCAGCCACTGCACTCCAGTCTGGGTAACAGAGTGAGACTCCAACTCAAAAAAAGAATGATTTTGACCCGATTTCCTCTCTCTGTCTTACATGCTCACTTGCCCTATTACCATGTTAGGACACAGCACCAAGGCCCTCACAAGATACTGGCACCATGCTCTTGGACTTCTCAGTCTTCAGAATCATGAGCCAAGTAAACTTCTATTGTTTATAAATTACCCAGTCTGTGATATCCTGCTATAGCAGCAGAAAATGGACTAAGATCAGCACTATGCATGACTTTAGAATATTCTTTAGGAAGCACATTCACTGCTTAGTGATCCTCCATCTCTCCCAATGAGGTCAGAAATCCTTCCTTACTTTATTCAACCTCCTAAAACATACCCCAGAATCTTCTTTGTGTGGATTCCCAGTCTTCCTGCTAACTTTGTTTTCTTTGTTCATTGCCATTTTAAAATGAAAACAGCTAATATTTATTGGGAGCTCACTACATTCCAGATATTTTCCTTAAGTTCTTTATCAAAATTGTTTTTCCTCTAATTCTCACAATAAATGATGTGATAGCAACAATAAGTCCTCTACATATGAACGAGTTCTGTCCTGAGAGCACATTCATAAGTCCAATTTGCTCTTAACTCCAACAATATTACCCTAGGTACCCAATTAACACAATTAGCTATATAGTATTGTACTATAATAGGCTTATAATACTTTTCAGCCAAATACTACATAAAAAACAAACACATAAAATAGACATTTTAAATCTTACAGTGCAGAACCTTGAAAAATACAGTAGTACAGAGTATAGTACAACAGTTATCATACAGAAGCTGGCATTGAGTGAACAGGCAAGAAAAGTTACTGACTGGAGGAGGTAGGGGAGTTAGGAGTTGGTAGAGCTGAAGGATCATCAGCAATAGGAGAGGAAGGGCACGCTGCAATTTCACTCACACCTGACATTGATGGTACAAGTTCTGATTCCTTGCTGGATTTAATTTTATCTACTCTCTTGAAAAATTATTCAGTGATGTCTGGGCAGTAGCTCCTTTTTTCTTGCCATAGATGACACAGTAGCACGGGACTGCAGTCTGAAAGGCTTCTGCAACCTTCATGTATCATTCTTCATTCAGCCTGTGCCTCAGAAACTAACAGTGCTTTCTCAAATAAAAAGAATCCCCTTGCCATTTCCTGCATCATGAATCTCTTCAGTTCTTCAGTTAGTTCTTCTTCCTTTCTCTCTTCATCCTTTCTCTGGGCCTCCAGTTCCATCAAGTCTTCATTAGTGAGCACTTCCTGTTGCACAGCAAGAAGTTCAATGAAGTCGTCCTTTTGCAGATCAAGCTCTAGCTTCTTGTTGAGGGTCATTAAGTTGCTGAAGAACTCTTTGGACTTTCATTTACCTTCTGAAATCCATGAAAATCATGAACAAACTGCAGGCAATTGTTCTTCCAAACCCCATTCACAGTGACAGCCATAACCTCACACCAAGCAAAGTCCATGTTTTTTATGGCCTTGTAGATGTTATAGTTTTCCCAAAATTGTCACAAGGTTGTTCCTGATTTGTCACTCATCTTTACTGTCTGTCAAAAAGTGTGATGTAAATAAAATTTCTTGAAAGTCACTATTTGGATAAGCAATGTAATATTCAGTGGCAGATGCATTACTTTGATGGTGGGATGAAGATCGTCCATAAATGAGGGGTGAGCAGGAGCTTTGTCAAGCTGCAAAAGAATGTTGAATGAGACATCCTTCTCCAAGCATTATTTCTCTACCTTTGGGATAAAGTGATGGAAAACCCAGTCTTGGAAATGGCCTGTGTAACCCAGGCTTTGGGGTTACTCTTCCACACGATAGGAAGATAATCCTTGACTATGTTTGTAAGGGCTCTGTGATTCTCTGAATGATAAACTAAGAGAGGCTTCAGCTTCATATTGCTGAAAGTATTGCCACCAAACAACAGAGTTAGTCTATCCTTTGCTGCTTTATAGCCTGGCATCACCTTTTTCACATTACTGATGTTTCTTTGACCTGGTACTCTCTTTCAGTTTGATTCTGTCTCATCCATTAAAATACTTTCTTGGGTAAATACATGCCTTCATCAATAATTTCTCAAAGCATTTCAGGAGATTCCCAGGCAACTACCATATCTATATTTGCTGCCTCATCACTTTTATGCTGTGAGATTCCCAGGCAACTACCATATCTATATTCGATGCCTCATCACTTTTATACCCTTGAACCGATGAAACCCACCATGGCTAGCATTAAAAGATGCACCCTCTGATTCTTCACCATGTTTCTTTCTCAAGTATTCATAAAAACTTTTAGCTTTCTTTTGACTTGATGCTGATGCTGATCCTGCATCTACACACTGAGAAGTTTCTCCATCCCCTCCATTACTTTTCCATGCTTCTTCAATATTATTGTTGACATCATTGGCAAAGCAGACTTCACATGTTACATGATCTTGTCCTTGTTCTTTAGAATCATGCTGACAGTTGAACAATTTATGTTATAAGAACAAGTGATGTCTATATCATCTTTTTGCCTTGTTCCACTCTCTCAATTATTTTTACTTTTCTTTCCTTAATTATTCCTTGGCTCTTTTTAGCAGTACCAGCTGCATTACTGCCACTTTTATGCTTGCCTTTGTACATCCTGGGCTTGAAATAAAGACATCGTACTACTG
This sequence comes from Carlito syrichta, assembly GCF_000164805.1. Lineage (NCBI taxonomy): Eukaryota > Metazoa > Chordata > Mammalia > Primates > Tarsiidae > Carlito > Carlito syrichta. Next base: position 23,433 of record NW_007258212.1, on the reverse strand, counting down.
TACTCTGTATAGTACTATACAGTAAAGAACACAAAAGCACAATCACTTGTAGAGGATGCATTCATGTGAACTAACTTACATGACTGGACATGTGAACATATGTTCACATCCTTGAAATTTTGCAACTTGAAGGTTTGTATGTAGGGGACTTACTGTACCATGAAGTAGGATAGTAATTCTTATTTTAAAAATATTTATTTATTTAATTAAAAATATGGGGTACAATTCAGGGTTAGGTATACAAATGGTCATTGTACAGGTAAGGTTTGGGCCTCACTTTGGTCCATAATTCACCTGGTTTGAGATCAGGTACTCTTATTGATGAAGTGTGTCCCCCACTCCCTCCCCTGGCAGTTTCCCACCATTATCCACCCCTTTCTTATAACATTATGATAATTGTTCAGGGTCTGTTTATAAGTGAGAACATGTGGTAGTCAGTTCTTTGTTTCTATGATAGTCACGGAGTATTATAGACTTTAAATCCATCCAAGTTGCTGCGAAGTTCATAATTTTGTCCTTCTTTATAGCTGCGTTAAATTCTATCATGTATATATACCAATTACTTTTAATCCAGTCTGCTTTTGATGGACAGCACGGTTGGTTCCGTGATTTTGCTGTTATGAATAGTGCTGCAACAATTCTCATTTAAAGACTTAAATAAGTTGAAACAGCTTCTCAAGATTAAACAATTATAATGGTATGACCAAAATCCAAACTTGTCATCTAATTAGGATGATTTTACTTTTAATAGTTTCTACAAATAAATTTATTTATAGAACAAATATGCAAAGATAACATAATTTTCTAATACTGTTTTTTGTCCATCCCTTCCAACTTCAACCCACCTAATCATTTTGAAACAAAAGCCTACATGATATGTTTTTCCTTACACTATTCCAATATAGTTTTAATGATAAACCACAATTGTAAAGGTAGAAGAAATTAAATTTGAAAGTCCATGGTTGTGAACTTAAAGGACAAATTAACTGAGTATCAACTCTGTGTCTAGAACTCTCTAAAAGAGACTAAGAACCTCAAAGAAAAGCTAGCTACATGAAATGGAAGTGTTTTACTTAGGAAAGGAAGGAAAATGTGAAAGCTGATGTGCTATAATATCTCTTCCAATAATCTCAAAGTTGTTTCCAAAATGCATGTGGTCCAACTGGGGTATCTTGAAGGCATTACCATTTTATTCACTTTCAAATGGGCATTCAGAGCAGCTACAGCTTATTGGGAAAGGGTTGACATTGAGAATTGTGAATGGTAGTTCTTGCCAAGTAAGATGATTCAGGTATGGTATTCCATGTTTCAATATTAAGGGGGCTAAATAGTCACCAAAAAAACACTTTATCCTTTATTGAAATTATTCTAATTTAACTTCATATTATATAAGTTAATGTTCAGTTGCTGTTGTTTCAAAAATGCTTGGGAGATCTCTATGATATACACAATGCTCTTCAATTAATTAAAATGTTTACATGTCTTTATAACTTTCCTCTAAAAATAATTACTGATTACTATAATTTGAGGCAGAAGTGGATACAACTGAATGAAAATTGACAAAGAAAATTTGTATAACTAAATGGATAACTATTTACCTAGAATAATTTAATATGAAAATTTGGTGAAGCATCCTTGGAAAGAAAGATTAAAACACACACACACACACACACACATGCCAGTCATCAAATGTTTTAGCTCAAATCACACATTATTTTTTAATTTACTGAATTTTAGGCATCAAGACATTAGAAAACCCTACTGTATAACATTTGAGATCTACAGAGTATGTCCAATGAAATAATGAACAATTTTTGTTCTACCTCTGATATGGAATATGCTAAAGTTCTCAGTATCTTGAAAATTTAATGACTTTTGAATAGGGAAAGAAAGGGAAAATGATCAAAATCCTTTTTAAGTAATGCATATGTCAACAATTATAGGGTGTCATTTAATATCTGTATTAGTTTCCTATGCCTGACATAACAAATTACCATAATTTGAATAGCTTAAAACAACACATTTATTATCTCACAGCTGTAGGTCAGAAGACCAGATGGCCTTGACTGGGAATTCTGCTTAGAGTCTCACAAGGCTAAAATCAAACTATCAGCCAGGCTGTGTTCTTTCCTAGAGGCTCTGAGAAGTATCCACTTCCAAGCTCTCTCAGGTTGGCGGCACAATTCATTTCCATGAGGTTGTTTGACTGAGGTTCAGGTTTTTTACTGGCTCTTGGCCAGAGAAACTTCTCAGCTTCTAGAGGCATCTGTATTCCTTGATTTGTGGTGTTCTACATCTTCAAAGTCAGCAATGGTAGGTCAAGTTCCTCTCATGCTTTTTATCTATCTTTTCATTTTTCCTCATCTTGCCAATCTCTCCTCAGAGCTGAAGACAGTTCTCTCCTTTTAAGAGCTTATGTGATTAGATAAAACTCACCAGTATAATCCAGAATAATTTGGCTGTTTTTAAGGTCTCTAACTTTTACTATGTCTTCGTGGTCTTTTTTTTTTTTTTTTTTTGCTATGCATGGTGACATATTCATAGGTCCCAAGTATTAGAATGTGGTTATCTTTGGGGGACCCAGATGCCTACCATTCTGTTAAGAGTTGTCCATTTCTCTGTCCTATTATCCCTCACCTTTGTTAGATGCATCATCTCACCTCCAACTGCAAACTCTGGATGTGTCTTCCAGGCATTGCTTATTTCTGTTTAGGAAGCATGTAATAATTACTGTCAGAAATGGCCTCAGTTTCCGTGATCCCCCTCCTTACTGAACCCTCAAATCTACTCGTTTGCCAGTTTTATGCTGTTCTTTCAGTTCTGACAAATGATCACTTCCCTGCTGCTAGTCTGAATGGTGGAATATCTGATTTTCTCTTTTCTCTGCCCTGTCCTGTTCGATCAAAATGGCTTCCAAACTTGTCAGTCCTAACCTGGGATCTCAAATATATCTTTCTGGAAGGTCTCAAGTTTCTTTAGTTCTTACCCGAGTTACTGTCCTTCACCACAAGGCACTGTTGCCTCTTTTTCATGTTTATCAAGATAAATCACTTGGTATAGAATGCTACAAATATATCCTGTCTGTATTCCAGTATTATTAACTAGTTATATGACACAATTATCAACTAAACCAGAATTTATGTGTTGTGTGATTAATCACAAAACAAATACAAAATTATTTTTCTAACAATCCGTATACTGATATTAAAAGAACAAAATGTATACATCCTAGACCAAATATTTTCTAGATATTTTTTGATAAATTATTTAATGATAATACAGTTACACTGATGATATTAACATGCCTGAAATAATTGGGCTTTAAATATTCATCTTGGTAACCCGGGCCATTTTAATAAATGAACTGTATTAATAACGTAATAATCTAATAAGCTACTTGGTTATTGGTTGTTATGCAGCCAGTAAGTGGGAGGAGAGAACAAAATGTGGGTATAAGGTGGAATTGAGTAGTTTCAATCAAATCTCTTTCTAGTCAATTTCATATATTATATGACCTCATAAGCTCAATATACAAATATTTATTTAATGTCTATTGAGTACAATTAACTGCAATACAAATAAGACAGACATGATTCTTCTTTCAAGGTGCTTATAGCCTATTAGAGAGTGGGAACCGTAACACCTGAAATTATGGGTAGAAAGCAATGAGTGTCCTAGCAAAGGCAAAGAAGCAGCATTAAAGAAACTAAGAGAAGAAAAATAACTCCACTACCTGCTTTTATTTTTTTTTTGAATTGGTGTCTCATTCTGCTGCCCAGGCTGGAGTGCAGTGGCGTACTCACTGCCACTACAGCCTCGACTTGCTGGGCTCAGGCAATCCTTTCCCCTTAACCTTCTAAGGAGCTGGAAACACAGATGAGCGCCGCCATGCCCAGCTAATTTTTTGATTTATTGTAGAGACGAAGTCTCGCCAAGTTGCCCAGGCTGGTCTCCAACCTTTGGGCTCAGGCAATCCTCGTACTTTTCACCTCCCAAAGTGCTGGGATTAAGGCATGAGTCAAAGGGCCCAGATCTGCCTATTTGAAAAGTATCTAATCTTTATTACATCTGCAAATTTTTTTTTTGGTCATGCAAGGTAATATATTTACAGGTCCCAAGAATTAGGGTATGGTCATCTTTGGAGGACCTAGTCTAGGATAGACAATTTGTGAATATTATTGAATGTGTTGAACTTCCTATTTGATTTCAATCTTGATATATTTGGACTCGGAAAGGGAGTGAAACCAGCAAGTCTAGACAAATAGAGAAATACAAACTGAAGCACAAAGCCCAGCCTAGCTAGACTACTTGCTCTCATTGCTTTCCTGCCATGCTCACACTTTTCCCTGCTTGGGGGATGTTTTTCCTCATATCATTCTCTAGAACTTCCTACATGTGAAACCTCAGCCACCTTTAAAGACGCAAACTTTAAGCACCTATAAAGCTCTCCTCGTGTCTTTCTCTAGTACTTCCAACATGTGGAACCTTACCCGTCTTTAAAGATGCACCATTTTATCTCCTATAAAGCTCCGCATTTTGTCTGCTATCTGGAAATGATTTGTGTCCACATTTGATCCATTTTAACTTTTTCTGAATCATTTTTCATAGTCTTTCACAATTAGTTCATGTAGTTAAAACTAACCTTCAAGCTCCTTGGGGGAAGTGTGTATGATTTTTACATTTTATGTTCTCATGATGTTTACTAACAAATGTTCAGTAATGGTTTCATGAATGAGTTGTCCTCTATTTTTCTTATCTGTAAAACATTCATTTATTGTTTCATATGTTCTAATTGGTTGGCTGATTGGATGGCTATCTCCCAACACCAGAAAGTTGTCTTTATTTGAGAGACTTTGTTGTTTTCATCACATGTATACCATGCCCAAGCCACTTACTCAACACATGTTGAATAAATGAAAGAATAAGTCACATCGAAAATTTAGGAAATAATGTTGGTGACTTCATAAACAAAACCAGCTTTATTTAGTGATTAATAATATGCTTTTATACACCAGTAAAACACTTCCAAAGTATTTGTGGCCTTAGTATTCTTATATATCCAAGCTCCTTGGTACTTATATGGGGAATATAAAATAAACATAGTCATTAACTTTTTAAATATATTGATCAGTTGACACATAGGAAGGTATAGCATTCTTCACGATTAATTATTATGAAATGTGAACATTTTGTAAGGTTTTCAATGATGCTGAGGTTTGAAAGATTGGAGAGCTAGCTAGAAAAAAGGTCTATTAATGTTTCCTACTGCCTGAAAAATTCTATCAGCATAATTATTCTTTTATTACTCTTAATAATGAGACATTCCTCTATGGTGGAATATAGTTAGATCTATCCCATTTGGTAGGCTAGTACACTCAACACCTGTCTTGAAATGACAAATTCTAAAATAGTAAAAGTTATTTTCCATTGGCAGGTGGAAATGGTGAAACTCACACTGTTATCTCATACAGACCTGCTATGTGAACTTTAACAATTTACTCCAACTCTTGTCTATAAAATGGACAATAACGGTACCAATTTCATGGGGTTATGATGAGAATTTAAGTGCATAATTCATAGAGGTACTGTTGACACCTCACAGTTTGTGTGCTCTGCAATGTGATAAGGCCTTAATGTAAATTGCCCCACTTAATCCTCACAATAGTCCTTTAATGTCAGTACTACTATTACCTTTATTTTTTTCAGATGGACAAACTGAGGCACTGCGCTTCCTGAGACCTTGCAAGTCCTTAATAAATATATAGCTAATACAATTATTTGCATTGACCAAGAAAAACTATCAGCATATATTTAAATCAACTGATATATTTGCATATATTATTTTTATAAAAACTTATGCCAATATAAAAAGCTTATACTTAATAAGCATTGCATTGTACCTGATGATTTGTTAATGTTTTAAGTGGTCATCTAATTTGATTCCTAAAGTATGCTTATGTGACGCGATTATGACTCCAATTTTGCAGATGAGAAAACTGAGGTTTAAAAACATGAAGTGATGTGTCAGATGTCACACAGCTAGAAATCAGTAGAGCCAATGTTTAAAGCCAGTTTGCCTTATTCTTGAACTGGTGTGAGTAACCTACGTTTATTATATAGCCTCTAGCCCAACTCCTAATATATTTAAAAGCTTCACATAAAATATCAAAGAAATAGATTCAATGGAGAGCTGGGCTTTGGGAGTAGCACTTTGGTTATATTAATTTCCTGTGGTAGCTCTTAACAAATCACCACAAATTGGGTGGCTTGAAACAACAGGAATGGATTCTTTTGCAGTTCAGAGGCAAGAGGTCTGAAATCAAGGTGTGCCCAGGGTTGTGCTCCCTCCAGAGACCCTAGGGAATGATCTATTTCTTGCTTCTTTCAGTTTCTAGTGGTTGTTGACATTCTATGACTTGTGACCATACCACTATAATCTTCAAGGCTAATATTTTCCAAATTTCTCTCTGCTCAGTCTTCACATCACCTTCTCTATTATGTGTGTCTAATCTCCCTTTGCTCGTCTCTTTTGAGGACACTTGTGAAAGCATTTAGGGCCTACTCCAATAATCCATAATAATCTTTCACTTGAGATCCTTAATTTAATATTTGCAAACATTTTATCATATAAGGTATCATTTAAAGGTTTCACGGATTAGAACCTGGTATCTGTAGGAACACCCTTAAACCCACTATCACAGGGAATACAAAATTAATATTTTATTGAATCTATGGACCCATGGATCATCATACATACTATTACTGTAATTTATTTACCACTAAGGGGAAAAATACCCAACACAGGTATTTAGACACTCTCAACATAAAATTTAGCCAAGAACTATATTCACCCTTGTGGTAGATATAAACACAGAAACAAAAGGATATCTTGCATGTTTCAACATTGGTTAGGGAGAAAATCTCTGGGAAGTTGAGCCTAGGTGATGCCCCAGGGTCTAGTGTTTTGTGGTCAGACCTAATATTGGGGATACATACGCAAGCATAGCACCAGGGCCTGAGGTGGGGTCTGAGAACTCAAGAGAGTGGGTCATCCTACCAGATAAACCACCAAGAAAAATAGAAATGCTAGTTGAAGGCAAGAGGACTTCAGATGGAGTGTAATTAGTATCTAACGTGGCCTCAAGATCAGTGCAGCCATGGGGTCTGCCTCCTGCCTCAGTAACCTTTCTTTTGTAAGTTATCCCAGGAAATAAGACCATCCAGGATCCTAAAGGAGATCATCTCACATCAGGTGAATTTATTGAATGAATCGAGTGGACCCTGAGGACTATGGAGCACCCTGCAGTGAGCCTCCCAGGCCCGGGGCATGATTGAGGCACTCATGATGTCTCTGCTGAGCCACACAGTTCTCAATTTAGTTATTTTCCAAGAATTGTCCTCTGTGGAAGGAAGTCATGTGTTGCCTAGAATTATGTCCCTTCTGCATCCAACACTTCAAGAGAGAGTATAAAGGCCCAGCCTCCTTGCCCCAATGGATTACTCAGAAGCATGATGCCAACTCCAGAGTTCACCTGGGATGAACCAAGTCATCTAACAATTGTATCATCTCTCACATCTCCCTGATACTTTTGCTTCCCTCCCTCCCTTACAGGTGCTGTTTCTGAGAACACACTTCAGTAGTCCTCCAGCATGTAATGTCAGTCTCAGAGTCTATCAAGTATTTGAATAATACAAAAACAACCCAAAATATAAAAAAGTTCAAGTACTTGTCCAATTGTGCAACATGTTTAAAGACTGCTATACTTTGAAATATCCCACAACTGGGTCACAAATATATAAAACTTGCATAGCTCAACCACAAAGTTAGTTATTTTTAAAATTTATTTCATTTCATTTTTTTTGTTTTTTGTTTTGAGTTGGCGTCTCACTCTGTTGCCCAGACTGGAGTGCAGTGGCACGCTCCCGGCTACCGCAGCCTCAACCTGCTGGGCTCAGGTGATCCTCCTGCCTCAGCCTTCCAAGTAGCTGGAATTATAGGCGCATGCTACTGTGCCTGGCTAATTTTTTATTTATTGTAGAGATGAGGTCTCGCCAAGTTGCCTTAGAGCTATTTTTAAAACCTTTGGCAATTTAATTTAACCTACAAGATAATGCAATTTCAGTATCTGTTATATTTAAACTAACAAGTATGTTGTATAAATTTCTGTCTTTCCTCTTACTAACTATACCTCTTTGCACAAGGCACTTAGTGGTTTTGAGCTTCTGCAAAGTGGAGATCAAGGGTACCTAGCTACCTAACAAAACTATTGTGAACATTTAATGAAATATTCTCCATGCAGAAACCTAGTGCTCTGCCTGTCACAGAAGAGGAAATTTATGAATGTTACTTCCTTTTCCATTTCCCACAAGGGTATCTGAAAAGCTGTTATTTTGCTTGTAGTCCTCTTCAGAGAATAATTGCATCTCTGATATAGCGGGGAATGCATTCTTTGTAGGTGAGTGCTATAAATAAATAAAGTTAATATAAAGAATAATAAGGAAAATAATGTCAAATAAATCTTCTCTTTCCTAATTTTAAAACAAACTCAAAATAGCAAGGTCCATAAGTTATTAGAAGAGATGGTTGGCCTGACTGTGGTCTATCTATGATGCCAGGCAGATATGATGAGCCTGTGATGATATGTCCATATGCTTTCACAGGGAACTTCTTATCAGGTCACTGTCACCTTTTGTGTCACCAGGGGTCCAGAGAGTGTACCTCAGTAGCTTTCTATGAGCAAGAGAGGGGAACAATAGCAGTGAACTCAGGTTTGCTTTCTTCCTAGCCCATGCTGGAAACTTAGAATCCCTGACCCTCAAGGTCCAACAGAGAACTTCCACAGGTGGCTGGCGCCCCACTGGTGTGGGTGGTTTAAATCTTGCTGCAATTCCAGGAGGGAAAGTTGATCCTGCTCTTGCTACTTCTCGTTGCCTGAATAAATTGGACAATCATAAAGTGTGGATGAATTTCTAAAGCCTTAGTCAGAACAAAAATGCATAAACTATGCCTGAATAGAAAGGTAATAAGAAAAAAGTATTAACTTTTATTTGTAATATAATAAATTATTCAATTATTTTTGTGAATACCTCTCAAGGAGATTTGCAAATAGGGGTGTACAGATCATGAAAAAGAGAGCTGAAGTCAGTGATATTTGGCAATTTAATAGAATTGCCCCAAGATAAAGGTCTTGCTACAGATAGAAAAAAAATCACTTCTCATTTTTACATCACCTTGCAGACTACGAAGCTCTTTTGCATATATTAATGCACACTGTAATCCTTTAAGATAGGTAGGTTACATATTCATAACCTCATTTTGCAGATGATCAGACTGAAACTTGGAGACATTAACGTGAAATAATAATTAACTTCAACATCGCCAGACAAAAGCTGGGCAAAGACTACTCTGTTCCTCAACACTTTAAGATTTGAGGAGGAAAGTGTTGAGAGGGAAACTGGATGCCAGATCGGCCCTCACCTTTAATTACCCTTATCTGGAGGTTTTTGATGGACTGTTTTCCTCTGTGAAGTTAGTAACCATGTTAAAGGATTCTCACAATTCTATTACCTCTTCCCTTCCTAGCATCTCATTGGGATGTCTTCTATATTGGGCTCATCCCCCACTTTCAGCAGTGTCCTGGGCATCTTGGCCTAGCGGTCTGGCTGATACTTAACACTGATCACATCCAGATGGAATTAGTTATTTTTCACATCAAAATCTACCCCTCCACACGTTAAGCCAATTTATAGCAAGGCACCAGACACTTAATTGCAATTAAATAGTTAATTATTCACTTCCTTGCCACTTATTACTTTTAGTGTTTCTGATGACAGTGACTCCATTCCCTTGCCTCCAGCCCCAACACAATACTTGAAGTCATGTGTTTCATTAATGAAAATTGGTGAAGTTCTAGGGACAAGGAGCTTCATTAGTTGAGGAATTAGACTTGTGGACAAATGAGAACATAAAGGTAAATATTTACAAAAAGACTACTGAGCCCATAAAGAGGTAAAAGTTACATTTGCTTCTGATGAATTGAACAGGGACCCACTGAGCTGGTTTTTGTGTCTAAGCTCACCAGGCAGACAAGCAGGGTAAGGGAATTCCAGGTAAAGAGAAAGCATGAGCCAAAGCACAGGTCACAAGAGAGTCTGGATTATTTGGGGAGTCTGGATGAGTCCAGATAGACCAGGTGAGAGAACAGATCATAGGAATTTGCATGTATGTCTAAGCAGGGTGGACATTATTTTGTTGTCTTGTACTTAGCCCTGGCTGCACAACTGCAAAATAGAATCACACAGAGGGCTTTTAGTAAACAACAAGTCTCCTCCCTGCCAACACACCAACACACGAGAGACCAATTAATTCTTCCACTGGAGCCTGGAAATTAATTTTTAATTTCTAAATAGTGTCAGGGGTAATTAACAGGGGTGTTCTAGGGTTTAGGCAAGGAAGTGACACTCAAATCCAGTCATGTGCCACATAACAACATCTGAAAATAATGGACTCCATATATGACAGAGGCCCCTTAAGATTACAATATTTTTACTGTACCGTTTCCATTAAGATATATTTGGATGCACAAATACTTCACATTGTGTTACAATTGCCTATAGTGTTCAGTGCCATTACAAGCAGTACAGGTTTGTAGCCTAGGAACAAAGGGCTTTACCATATGTGTGTAGTAGGCTTTACCACGTAGGTTTGTTTAAGGACACTCCATGATGTTGCAATGAAATAACCTAACAATGCATTTCTCAGAACATATCTCTGTTGTTAAGTGACACATGACTGTAACTGATCGCCCTGCCACTATGATGCTTATTTAAGAGTGACAAGACCCAAGGTGGATATTCTGCTATTTACTTTGGCTCTTCCATTTTTTGGTTCCTTCCTTTTTCATATTAGGCAAGTCAGAAAGATTGTGCCTTTGGAATGTTTGAACGACTTTTCTCTTTTTCATTTTCATTACAATTTACTGGTTCAGTGTTTCAGTTTTTGCTTGTTTGTTTTTAATTGATAAATTTCTATGCACTCAGCTGGTGAGTCTCTATACTTCTAGTTTCTGTTTACTCAAGTCCAATCTATCCCACACACTCACACTAATCTTCTCCAACTGTAAATCTAAACATATCTTTCCCCTCTCCAGAAACCTTCAATGACTCTCTACTGCTTACTGATTTTTTAAAACGTCTTAATCTGCCGTTGAAAGTGCTCAACTCAGTTTAGTAGTATTGTTTTCTGTCCTGTAAACATCCTCTTTTCTTTTTTGCTTTGCTCATATTGTTTTCTTTCTACTAGAAGATGTTCCCTTAATCTCTGTTTGCTAAATCTCTCACAATGTTTACGTCCAGGTTTGACTCACATGCCACCTTTTCTCTGTAGGCTCACTTGGTTGCTCAACCAATGTGACTTCCTCCTTATAGGTCTCTTAGCATCTTCTCAGCAAACATTTATAACATTCTGAAATGTTTTCTACAGCCATCATTTTTTATGCTCTCAGATCACATAGTTATGAATACTGATGTATAATAGGCCTCACTGCAAATAAAGATGGTTTCTTTGTCATTTCTATACATTCTGCTTCACAAAGATTTGCCCACTCTGTGCATAGAAAAATAAGATAAATTAATTTTTAATAAAATTTGAAATAATAAAGTAAGAATTTTCATTGTGTTTAGACATAAAAATTTTTACTTTTTCAGTTAATAATGAATTGGGAGAAAACACAAATCCCATCTTAATATTCCCCCATAGCTGTTACACGTGTAAAGACTATTGAAGTTGGAATCAGACAAATAAGAAGTCAAATCTTACCTCATTATCTACTAATTGTTTGACTTTGAGAAAGTTGCTAAGCCTTTTTGAACACTAGAGTCTTTTTTAAAAAATAAAACCACATGACTATTACAATGTATAAAAAAGATAACATAGAACATGTGTTATGGCCAGTGTATAGTGGATACTCAGCAAAATTGTTTCTATCAACATATATTAAATTAATAAATTCTATAAAAGTTCAGTAAAGAATGCCATGTATATAATATCTGGATGAAAAATCAGAGTTTTACCAGTAAGATTGTCCTTATAAAATCAAACTTTAAATTGATAGATAATGATACAAAATAAATGAATATATTTTAAAAAGATAAGCAAGCTCCTGGACAAAAAGACTTAATTTAATGCTTACATTCATCTAAAGAAAAAGAAGAACTGCCCTGGCTCAGTGGCTTAGCCTGTAATCCTAGCAGTTTGGGAGGCTGAGGCGAGTGGATTGCCTGAGCCGGTGGGTTCGAGACCAGCCCAGGCAACTTGGTGAGACCTCATCTCTACAATAAAAATAAAAAATTAGCTGGGCGTGGTATTGCACACCTGTAGCTCTGGTTACTTTGAAGGTTAAGGCAGAAGGATCGCCAGAGCCCAGCAGGTCAATGCTGGGATAGCCATGAGTGTACTGCTGCACTCTAGGCTGGGCGACAGAGTGACACTCCAACTCAAAAAGAAGAAAAAGAAGAGTCATTCAGGAAAAGGCATTAGCAGCCATAATGCACAAGAAAGTGGGAGATAATGAAGTTAACATGATTAGTGCCTATCTGAGCCTGTGCCTGGCCAAGGACTCACTCAGATCCTGACGACAAGGTGGAGGTAACTAACTATAATGGTCCTGCTGCCATAAATACTTGAATTATAAAACTAACCATGCCTCTTCTGGTTCCATGTATAGTAGGCATCATTTTCATAAGGATGGCGAGTGTCTTTTCTTGTAGCTGACAGGTGACTAGTCACTTTGAAAAAATACTGTTTTCATTTTATTAAATCAACTGACTTTTTGGGTTATATGTCAGAATCTCATGAGTCCTTTTAGTATGGATTAGATTAGTATTCTTGGTTTAATACTTCTAGGGCAAGCATGAGACCAATGTTCTGAGACATTCAGAGCCACACCACAGGGAACATTTCCCCCTCCCTTTGTAAAACACATTCCAAAGCAACTGTATAAAGTGATAGATGGAGTGAATGAATCTTGGATCACATGTCTAGCTGTAGTTCTTGTTCCTAATTTACAGTGGCAATACAATGAAGGTGACTGGACACTTGTTGGTTGCCTTTGCTGTGTGCTCTTCTCCCTTCACTCTCCTCAATAGCTTATCTTGAAGATTCATGAGGTTTTGGAGAAGCTGAGGCCATCATTACTCCAGGGATGGGACACATGGCCTAGATAGAACAATCAGCACATCTCAGAACTCCAGCTACAGTGTTTGTCTTGTGGTGGGCATTTGAGTTAATCCAGATCAATCAGACTGAATCCTAGGTGGTTTTCTTAGTGTGGTGAGATGAAGGTATGTTAACTTCCTCTAGATGATGTGTGGGTATGGCTATTCTATCTAGGACTGACTCTTGCAGCCATTTTTTTCTATTATGTGAGAAGTTGTCCTGAAGAAAAGTAGAAAAAAAGAAAACAAGAAAAATCAAAGAGAGAGAGACAGAACTCTAGAAATATCATAGTCCCAAGAACTAAACTGTGCCTGAAGCCTGACTTGTGTGACATGTACAGGGAGTACCAAAAATGTATACACATTTTAAGAGATGTTATCTATGCATTTCTTTTTGAAGTTGAATTAAATTACAGTAGCAATGTGTAGTATGACGTTTGTTCAACTGTGTTTCCGACATTCTCTTTGTCCTGTCTGTCGCATGGTGACAATAGTATTCATTTGATTAATGCCGTCTTTTGAGAGAATGCCATACTTAAAATGTGTATACATTTTTCAGCACCTTTGTATATACATATGCACACATATACATGCTAATGAATTCTTATTATGTAGGTCAATTGAGTTGAGTTTTATGTTAATTACAAAACAAAGGACTATTGTCACAATAGTGTATGTTTTCTAATTTTAAAAATAAAAAGCCAGAAATGAATAAATAAAATTATAAACTGCACTGCTTTTTTGATGTTAACATTTCACAGAAAAATTCATATTTTCATTCTTTCAAAAGGATTTTTACCACACTTTAAGCAACTTCCTGATGTCATGAAAAAGCGATGCTTACTGTGTTTACTTATCATTATTCTCAAGTCAATAAAATCTTGGCACTAAATTTTTCATTTTAAGTGACTAAATCTGAAACTATTGTTTGTCAAGAGCTCCTGAAAGATATGAAAGAATGTTCCTGGGGATAAGTAGATTTTTTTGAAGTAAAAGTTGTCAGGCAGGCTCTCAAAAATCTCAACTCATCAAGAGAAGTAGGATGAGAGGTAGCCTGATCTCATCTGGTCTCATCCTGGGTGACCCATCTTCCACATAGACTTAAGAGTTTCTAATGTCTGAGAATGAAGACAACACACCAAGCCATTTCAAAAGTGATGAGAGTCTTGAAGAAAGCAACATGAATTTATAGGAAGCCACTAGATGTAGCTTCCTTTTTTCATAAAAACATCTGTCATGCCACTGCTTCTTCACACAAGTAATTGTACATGTTAAATTTTTGAAGATTGGAAAAGATACTTCACTGGATTTTGCTTATCAGATCTATATCTATGTATCTATATATCTAATCTGGACAAATAAACAGGAAACAGAAATTACAGTTTCCATACTTTAACCTGTCCTGGATCCCTACAGCACTGGGACTTAAAAAAATCTGCAACCATTGCCTCTGTCAAGCCTTCATTTGCTTGTTTTTAAGTCCCAGAAAATAATTTATTTTGGCCACATGCTTGCTTAGGAAAGGAATGACCTGGTCTTTTTAGCTTCTCTAGTGGATGGCAAGTGCCTGAATTGCCCTCCCAAGAGGTCCATGTAACGGTGAAAGTGACCATTTACAAAAGGAAATTGGGGGCTATTAGGAAGGGATTATCACCTGGCCAGTCAAAGCAGCACACATTTCCACTATAGTATCTATAAATCCAGGAATCCTGAATCGAATTCCTGCCTTCTCAGATAGACAGAGAATGACAGAGGATTTAACAGCATGGTAACTGCTTTTTGCTTTGTGTCAGAAGCATTAAGTCTAGAAATACACATCTCAGGGATAAAACACTTACATTCTTCAAAGCATAGAGACTGAGTAGAGGCAATTTCTTAAAGGTAATGTCTATGGCTAGATATTTTTTATGTTGCAGATGGAGGAAACTGCCTGAGGATGTCAGTTTTGTTGCTCTCTCATTTAAGAACATAAACCCTTAAAAATCACATACACATAATAAAGAATGGACCTCTTAAGAGAGGGCTGACTTTAATCTTGAGCAAGAAATGGGGTAGACTGTTTTTTATGTCTTCATTCTCTATGCCTCTCTTCATCAACAGTGATTTTTTTGGTTAAGTTTAAGTGATTGTTTTGTTAAGCTTATAGTGTAGACCTGATTCTAATATGGTTGCCTTTGCTAATCTGGATTATCTAAGCTTAGCTGAAAAACATTGATTTTTATTCTTAAACTAAAATTTCCATGGACAGAAATATAGGGAGTTTGCTTCCATTAAGGTTGAAAAGCACAAAACTGGTAGTAAGAAGAAAGGAAAGCCTATCATTTTTAAAATCTCATGTTTCTTCAGTCAGTAGCTGATTTCCTTAACATGCAGAAGAACACACAGAAGAGGCAATCACACTTCCCTGTAGTGCAGCTATTTGTAAATGTAATGCACTCATGCAATATCTAAATACTCAGTGGGTTTCTGACAGTCTCATCTATCACATTATGGCTCCTCACCATGCCACTGCCCCAGATGGAAGCATGCAAAAGCCCAGTCATTCTAATAAGCCAAATGGAACAAAAAGGTGAATAGATTGTGAAACCACTTAGATTGTGAGCATACCTTTGCAATGAGCATCTGTTGTACTCCTTTTATTTTGTTGTTGTAAAGTCATGACAATACATGCTAGCATGATTACAGGTGATGTACAATGTCATTTGGTGAAATACATCTCCCCAAAATGGAATAAAAAAATAAATTTAGAAAATGTGTCATTTTGGTCTTCTTGGAAGCTGAGACAAAGTTAGGAGTGCAAGTGTAAATTTATGAGGGGTTAATGCCTATGAAGATGAAAGCAGGAGGAAGCAGAATTGAGCAGGGAAAGACTTCAGACTGAAATGCAGATTTTGTAAAGTCTGGGTCAGTTGAACAGGGAGCTCTGAAGCAAGAATTGACCACTGGAGGAGCTCTGTGTTGTGCAGAAATGGCCAATGCTAGTATCACAATCATGCTCAGTCATTGTTGGAGACTGTGTAGTGAGTGAGGCCCTGGCTCTAAAAATAAGACAGATCTTGTGGGAGACTGTCAACTTACAGTTCTTCTGGCAGATAAACTGCAAGTGCTGTCTTGAAGGGGGAACTGAGTTGCAGACCTTTTTGACCGCCATAGAATAGGAAATGTTTAGTCCAGAATTAAATATAGCATTCACTGCAGTGACTGAGGTTAAGAAATACATATAATCTATTTACTTTGTCATTTTTATGGCTACCATCAAAAAGCAGAATCCTAAATTTGTAGGCAGGCTAAGGGAAAACTTTAATTATGACAACTATTTTATTTTTAAAATGTCTTGATTTACTGTAAACTGATGAAAATATCCAAAAAAGATTTTAAAATTAAGGAATATAGCTATACACAAAATATATAAAATTAGTAAGTGCAGACGTATATCCTCCTCCTCCTTCATCTTCTTTTTCACAGGTTTATTTTTAAGTAAATGGCTTAGGCATATCAATAGTCAGTGTGTATGGTATTGCCTTAGTATTTTTAATTACTGTGTGGAATCTTGAATAAACATATTCTCACCTACCATATCATCTAGAAAGACAGCATGCCTGGTGTAATGGAAATAGCTCTGGGCAGAAAGTGAGAAGACTTCCGCTCTGGTCTTGAATTCTCCGCTTATAGTTATAATATTCAAATTCCAAAAATAATTAATTTCTATCAAAAATTCCAATGTAAATTTTATTTTATCAGTATTATGGTAGATAATATCAAAAGTTTTTAAAGTCTTTAAGGGTATCTTTTTATTCATTCAACTAGGAAACACTGAGTAGAGAGCTTATGTTAGGCCTAGTTCTAGGCACTGAGAATACAAAGCAAAGTCCGTGCCTTCTTAAGTGTTTATACATAGTCAGGGAGTCAAACAATTACCAAGAAAACAAAATTACTATTTGTGATGGATGTAAGTGTTATGAGGAAAAATGAAATGAAGCACTCCAAGGGGGCAAAGAATACCAGTATGATTGTGTATGTGTGTGTGAGGAAGTGGGGGCCTGGATTTTAGACAGGGCAGTCAAGTTCATCTTCTTCTAATGGAGAAGGTGTTGGAGCAGAGATCTGGGTTATTTGAGAGATATTGGGGTCAGCAGCAACAGAAAAGCTAAAAGCCTGAGTTAGAAATGAATTGAACTTCTTGGAGGAATGCCTTGAAAGTAAGTGTGGATCGTTGTAAAAGAATATGGTTGGAGAAGTGGGGTGGTGAAGACAGGGCAGATCATGTGAGGAGATAAAGACCAGACATAGAGTTTGAGGTTCATTCTGAGCTTGAAGGGAAGACCTAGATGCTTTTAGGAAGAATGGCTTGAACTTGTTGCTTTTTAGGAAATCACCCTAACCACTGTGGGAAAAACACCTGCAGGGTGGTGAGAATGAAAGCTGGACGCTAAAACAGCCTAAGTGAGGGCCAGAACGATTTAGACTGGGAAGGTGATAACAATGGTCTGTGTTGCAATATGTATTATGGTAGCGCTGTCCTGAATTTATGATGTATTAGGTATAGGGTGTGCGGATTATAAAGGGATAAGAATGACTCCTAACCTGAACTACTCTGTAAAGTGTGGAACTTGCATTTGCTATTAGGCATTTGCCAAAAATCAAGGGTGATGGCCTTCTGTGGGTTAGTACTCATTTTTGCTTCTATTACCATTAGCAATGAATGGAAATTTCAAGACATGGAAAGGATGTGCAATTTGTATTTTCTACTTATGACTTTATTCTTTTCTCACTAACCACACAGTACTTGACTTGATGTGAGTTAAATTTTTTACAATCCCACAGAATCCTTTTAGGAAGATGGACAGAGGGAATTTAGATCATAATTGGGTATATGCATGAGAGGATAGAAATGACTGGCAGTGTGACATTCAACCAAATCCAGAACTTCATTTGAAGTGAGTTTAATGAATAAACCTCTTTCTGTTCATTGGTTTAATATTAAAGCACAAGTCAGCACAATTTTTAGATAAGAGTTTCTTGTAGGAACTTGGTATTATTAAAGTTCTATTTGATACCATAATGTAAAATTACCTTTCTGAGAAAGGCATATAGATATAGTTGCAGGTCTTCCTTCAAAACAACAACCTATTGACCAACGCAGAACCAAGACCTAAAGAACTTAAGAGATATTCAAGGTAAGAATAAATAATTACAAGTACAAAAGTTAGAATGAGAAATTATTTAGTATGAGGGGAAAAAAATCACAAAATGATAAATATTTAAAGCTGATAAAACTACAAACGTCACATAATAGGCACAAAACATAATCTTTCTTTATAAATTAACTGCCTGACATCTCTCTGTGATCCTTTTTCATACTTTTTTTGTGTTACATAGACTTTGATTGCCTTAACATAAAACAATAATTATACCATTTTTAAATGGAGAGAATACAAAGATAATTCTGTTTTTATTTTGGCATGGTTGATCATACTTTTAAAAAATTTGTAATTGGGATGCATAAAACATGTGACTTCTCACACACAATATATTCACTGTTTGTGGAATTAGAGAATTTGTACAAACAGGAATTCTGATTAAGTACATGTCACATAATTTTAACTTTAAAAATCCTATAGTTTGATGATTAAAAGTTTAAAAGACTAGCTTCCACATTCTTCAAACATTATTTCTCCTCCCCTACTCATGTATCTTTATTGTTGGGCAAATAAACAGCTTCACATCAAGAGTCTGCCCTGTTCCTGCATCGTGTCAGAATGCTGGGAGAGAGGGCACAGTGAGCCACCAGAATATTCTCGGAAGCCATTCTTAAATGGGAAGGCTGCACAAAGATTGATCTATGAACTTCATAAACATACCCCATTAAATTAAAACTGAATATATTCTCAGCTTAATTTTTCTGTGTCCAAATCACAAAAATATCCATGTTAACTTCGATGCCACCTTGTACCCAGAAACGGGACAAAACTGGAAGGAATAAGAGACAGTGATCTTAATTTCCATAAGTGACTGTAATAAATTACACAAAAACATATGATAATGTGAACACATTCCCCTCTCAGAATCTTGGAAAGGATCTGTGCAGTGAGGAGCCCTGAAAAATATGCTTCTTTTTCCTTATGTTAAATCCTCTTTTAGTCAAAAGTCGTAATTTGGTATGTCCTAAATAAGTGGCAAGATATAAAGGGGCTTCAGATTCGGAGAAGGAAAACTTGACCAAGAACTTCTTAGAACATTAAAGAACAAGGAAAACATAATTAGTTTAGAAAATGTTAAGATTGAAATTTCCTACTCCAGTATTTCTTAAGCTTACATGTGTTTGTGAATTTTCTGAGAACCTTGTTAAAAATGAAGATTCAGAGTCAGTTTTGTGGCAGAGCTGGAGATTCTGCATTTCTAACAAGTTTCTGGGTGCTCTGAGTGCTGATTCAAAGACCACATTTTGAGTCACAAGCTCTTAGAATTATTTCAACTGGAGATTTCAAAAGTCTCTAGAATTAAAAGGAGAAATGGGGTTAGAAACAGAGATTTTGGGTGGCATTAGTATGAGATCACCTAAGTCGTAAGAATATTTAGAGATGAGAAAAGGGTCAAGGATTGAGCTTTAGGTCACATTAACACGAAGAGTGACCTCTCTCAAATGGGATTCCTCATCTGAATCACAGAACACAGAATACAATTTGAGTGACTATTTCCCCCATCCCAAGGATGTGTCCCAACACTCTAGATGTTCAGGAGAAATGTTACATCAGTGGAATCTTTTGGGCATGGCAGTTTCATGCTCTGGGAAGCTCTGGTTGGGAGAGTCTAACTTAAAATACGAAAAAGAAACAATGATTCACCCCAGTAGACTAAAATTGACTAGCTATGAGGTAAGAGTAATGTTAGGAAACTTGGGAAACACAGTAAGAAAAATATATTGAGAATGAGGAAGTGATCAACTCTATGAAAAGTTATTAAGAGACCAAAGAAAATGAGTACAGACTATTGATTATTGTCATCTTTTCCCATAATTCTGACCTCAAGGTGACCTTGACAAGAGGCATTTTGGAGGAGAGGGAGATAGAAGGTTTGATTTGAGAGGGTTCAGGAAAATGGAAGGTGAGAAAATTTAGATGGTAGGTATAAATAGTTTTTTATGAGGAGTAGAGAAATGGGCTCTGGTTGAACCCCAAAAAGGAGCGAGATGGGAAGTTTATTCATTAAAAAAAGGTGGGAGCTATTCTAGACATTTAAAAAAAAAATCAAGTAGAGAGGAAAAACAGGAGATTCAGAATTGCGAAGTGTCAATGTTAGGAATAAAAGCTTCAACTAGGAGAAAGAGGATCTACTGGCATCTACCAGTAATTATAAGGGTTGGCCTTAGAAAAGAACATGTATCTTTCACTCATTGTAACAGAAGAGGAGGCAGAATATAGAGGATCAAGTGTAGGAACCAGATACATGATGAAAACTAGTGAAAATATAAGCAAGGGAAAGATATTCCCATCAAGATCAAAGGATTCCACACTCTGCAATACTCTTTAGGGTCATGCTTGCTGCTCCACATGACTACAAAAATTCTCTGTGTATTGTTTCAATTCAGTCAATCAGCAGATACACAAGGAGGATCATGTGGGCATCAAGCACTACTGCTTTACATGGTTAACTAGATTCATCCACAGAACCTTTTTTCTCTTCTTTTAATGTCCCACCACATTTACCAAGGTTGTTTTGTGAGCTTATTGGGAAAAAGTAGAAACAGAGTAGATAGGTGATATTGCATAGAAAGCACTGGTGTAGATCAAGATATAGGGGTCTGAGTTCTGATCTCATTATCCCTGTGTGTGAGGATAAAGGGTGAATGATCCTAGAATTGTCAGGAGTGTAAGATATTATGTAAGTGGGGTATTTTGATAAAATTGAATGCCTCATAATTTCCCCTGGCCCCTGCATTACCTAACTCCCAGACATCCTGACTGGAAAACTTCTGGACACTCTAGATTCCTTTTTCAACTGCTTCCTAAACTATTCCATCCTATATTGTCAGTTGAACCTTTTCTAGTGTCTCTTATATCTGACCTCTCATTTTCATTTCTACATCTATAGAAATGTATCTCAGTATTTCATAATTTACTGCCTGAATTACTGAGGTTAACAATTTGCGATTCAAACTGGGTACTCCTTTCTCTGTTTCCAAACCACAGGCCAGATCGTACCACCCTTCTCAAGAACCGCTAAGAAAGTTTAAATTCAACATGGCATCTGGAGCCACTAAAATCTGACATTTACAACTTCAGTCCTTCTTCCACTTGTTAAGTCACCTTTTGCTTGAGCACAGAGAACTACTTGCCCCCAATGCCCTTTCTTAGGCCTTCTCCTTTTTCCAAGTCTGAAATATAACACAACTTTATCTCGCTCTTTCAAATTATTTCAAGGATTCAAAAATTATTCTATATCCTCTGCAAACCCTTTTGAAATATTTCAAGTCAGAATGAAGTGCTCTTTCTTCTACATCTCCATCGGAGTTTAACTGTACAGCCATTATAGTACTTATTTATGTTTTGTGTGGTTTTTCTGGAGAGAAATGGTTTATTTACCACTGAATAGTCTCTCAAACTCGTTCGCACAATGTTTCTGAAAGTGCTTTGTACAGAGTAGGTGTCCAAAGAATTTTGCATGAATATATCAATCAAGTAATCTGCTAAGTAATTTTTTTTTTAAAGTGAAATAAAAACAAATTTGGATCATTCATTAGACTGTAACTGCATCAAGGGCAGAACCTTTTATTCACATTTCTTACGTTCAGTACAAAGAATAAAGCTCAACTCAATAAATGTTTGTTGCATGAGTGAATAAAAATACTCTAAAGATGAATAAAATATTAGGCCTATCTGAAGGTTAGCAGAAAGAAGTTGGGATGTCCAGGAGAATTATACTTTTAAGAGAAGCAGAGAAAGATACTGTGACTATCATCCCTGGCTGGGAGAGGGGCTATGGACATAATGAGAATATTGGAAAAACTCTGAGCTGAGATGATTTTGTCCACTCCCTATTTGGAACAGTCTAGCGAGGGTCAAGGCTGTGAGTGAGTACACATGGTAGTTCAGCAGGTCTGGGCAGGGTGGGAGGCCAGGGGTCAGTGCTCCTCAGTCAGCCTTGGCTTTTCTAAAGTGCAGAAGGGACCAAATTACTGTTTCCTATGGCAGAAAGGACAGTTGTGAGAACTGGGAAGCTGGCAGGGGGACTCTTTTTAGCAGAGGCCAAGTGATTCTGAATCCAAGGGTTGGTGAACAGACCCCTCAGGACTCAGACGATGAAATATATCAATGAGAGCTGGAGAAGGATCTACTCAGCAGCAGAAGATGCTGGGCTTCCAGCAGCGTGACCTGGCTGAGCACACATACCCAGGACTACAATAGTCAAAACTTGGGTGGTACACCAGCAGAACTCCTTAGTTAAGGCTGGTTATACCAGGTCTCAGAAGATACTACTCAGAGGACAGGGAGGATCAAAGAGCTGGTGTAGAGGGCATGAGTTAAAAACTTCATATTTTAGCTCTGTGGCTCAGCTAATCCCACGCTATAATCCCGCACTTTGGGAGGCTGAGATGAGTGGATTGCCTGAGCCCGCGGGTTCGAGACCTGCCCAGGCAACTTGGCGAGACCTCATCTCTACAATAAATCAAAAATCAGCCAGGTGTGGTAGCACGCGCCTGCAGTTCCAGCTACTTGGAAGGCTGAGGTGGAAAGATCGCCGGAGCCCAGCAGGTCAAGGCTGCAGTGGCGGGGAGCAGCCACTGCTCTCCAGTTTGGGCGACAGAGTGAGACTCCAACTCAAAAAAAACACGAATGTTGCAAGATGGCGACCTGGCAACCCGGTGTCTGAAGCCCTCTGCAAGGGAGATCTGCAGTGGGTCTCTGCCTCTCGCCCCCGGGAGGCTGGGGACCCCAGCATTGCAGCCTACTCCTCAAACAGAGCTCGGCCATCGCTATCACTGGAACATCGCAAGGACTGGACATTTTTACTGCATCGTCCTCTCCCGCTGCTGCCGCAGCCCCTCCCCCCACCAGCGCTCCCGCCGCCGCCGCCGCCGCCGCCGCCGTCGCCGCCGCCGCGCCCGCCGCGGCCTCTGGCACGGGTAGCTCATCACAACCCGGCCGGAGGAGATCCACATCAAACCGCTTCAGGGAAGATCTGCTGGGATCGCTGCCACCGCTCCTGCGACGGAGACTG
>NW_007258211.1:527104-528769 GCF_000164805.1 Carlito syrichta | reverse complement strand
GCGGCCACTGTACTCCAGTCTGGGCGACAGAGTGAGACTCCAACTCAAAAAAAGAAAAAAGAGTGAGATATCTTGAAGTGGAGGCTAAAGGTTGTAGGTAGAGTCCAAGATTTTCTGATTTGCAACTGGTTAAAGAAGAGAAGATTTGTTTTAAAATATAGGGTCAGTCCAGGCACAGTGGTTCACGTCTGTAATCTCAGCACTTTGGGAGGCGAAGGCGAGAGGATTTCCTGAGCCCAGGGATTTGAGACCAGCCTGGGCAACTTGGTGAGACCTCAACTCAACAATAAATTTTAAAAGTGGCTAGATGTGGTGGCACACACTTGTAATTCCAGGAAAGGCTGAGGTGGAAAGATCTCCTGAGTCCAGGAGGTCGAGGCTGCAGTAGCCATGAACATGCCACTGCACTCCAGCATGGGTGACAGAGTGAGACTCTGAATAAAAAAAAAAAAATTGGGATTAGTAGAGTGTTAACTGGCTAGGGGAAGAGACTTAGAACAAAGGAAGACAGTTAAAGTTCAACCTTCCCTTCCCTCTGCATGCCAGTGGATCCTTAGGTGGGAGTCCTCAGGAGGTCTGAACCTCAGAAAGACAACTAGGGAAAATATTTATCTTTAGTTTCTATAGGGAGAACAAGCATCACTGGAACTTTAACTTTCTTGGCTATTGTTTCGGTCTACTATTACCAACTTGTTTAATAAGTTCCTTGTTTACTTCCGGGGCTAGCTAGGTGCCTGAATTTTTCCCCTTGAAGAAATTTTAGAATTTTCCATTTTTTCCGTGCTTGGTGTTCATAAGGTTCCTGCCCCATCTCATCATCCAGGAAACAAAAAAGACCTCTTGGAAATTAAAAACCTCAAAGTAGATATGGAAACGCAGTAGAAAGTTTGGAATATAAAGCTAAGGAAATATCTCAGAGTAGAGCAAAAAAGATAGAAACTGAGAGAAGTTAAAAAGTTAAGGTGTTGCTGGGCTCGGTGGCTCAACCTGTAATCCCACGCCTTTGGGAGGCTGAGGTGAGTGGATGGCCTGAGCCCGCGGGTTCGAGACCCACCTGGGCAGCGAGACCTCATCTCTACCATAAATCAAAAAATCAGCCGGACATGGTAGCGCGCGCCTGTAATTCCGGCTACTTGGAAGGCTGAAGCGGAAGGATCGCCGGAGCCCAGCAGGTCGAGGCTGCATGGCCGGGAGCAGCCACTGCACTCCAGTCTGGGTGATAGAGTGAGACTCCGACTCAAAAAAAAAAAAAGGGACCCAGTAAGATATTACAAATGGATTGATGAAGACATCAAAGAGCAGACACATAGACAACAAGGAATGCTGAAAAAGAGTATGTTAATAGATGCAAAACTGGCTTCTTGGGGAAAGAGGGAAATCAATCTGCCCTTGTACTGGACAAAACGTATTTGCCTCGCAATGGAAAAGAATCATTTTCATGACTGTTAGTTTTCCGCAGCTTTAGAGTTGTAAAATAGCTGCAAGACAACGATGAAAAGTGGAGGCCCTCATAGAATCAGATGACCCAAAAGAGTCCACTAAACAGGGCACTCAAAACTCTTATCCCACCAGGCTCGGTGGCTCAGCCTGTAATCCCGCGCCTTGGGAGGCTGAGGTGAGTGGATTGCCTGAGCCCGCGGGTTCGAGACCCACCTGGGCAACTTG
>NW_007258211.1:519584-526752 GCF_000164805.1 Carlito syrichta | reverse complement strand
GGCGGGGAGCGGCCACTGCCCTCCAGTCTGGTCGACAGAGTGAGACTCCAACTCAAAAAAAAAATCTTTTCCCTGAGAAAAAGATAAGAAAATTGAAAATC
Source organism: Carlito syrichta (assembly GCF_000164805.1). Lineage (NCBI taxonomy): Eukaryota > Metazoa > Chordata > Mammalia > Primates > Tarsiidae > Carlito > Carlito syrichta. Next base: position 526,651 of record NW_007258211.1, on the reverse strand, counting down.
AGCAAGGGTACCTGCATGATCAATGTTTAAATACCTAACCCTGAAATGTATCCCACATGTTTATAATAACATTTTTTTTTAACTGTAAACCCAAGCTGTAATTCAACCATCTTGGATACATGTTCTCATGATCTTTTGGGAATGTGCCAAAGGCCTAGTTCACTTACATTTGTCTCAGAATAACCTCTTCAAATATTTTAAAAAAAGAAAAAGAAAAAAAATTGAAAGATTGTTCCAGGTTGTCCAACATCCAAATAGTAGAATTCCAGAAAGAGAAAACAAAGAAAACAATAGGGGGGAAATCCGCAAAGAAATAATTCTAGAAAATGCCCCAGAAGTAAAGGATTAAAAGAGTGGGTCTTTTATATACTTATCAAAACTCATGAAACTGTTCATTTAAAATATTTGCATTTCTTGTATGCAAATTAAGCCTCAACAAAGTTCATGTTTTAAAAAGGGAGCTCGACTAATACCCATTACAGTGGATAAGCTGAGACCCACTCAAAGTCACTTTATCTGAAATTTTTTTTATTTATCTGTTTTTTGAGTCAGGGTCTCACTCTGTCACCCAGCCTGGAGTGCAGTGGTGCAATGATGGCTCACAGCACCCTCAGCCTCCGGGACTCAGGTGATCCTTCCACCTCAGTCTCCCTAGTAATTGGGACTATGGGAACATGCCATCATGCCTGGCTAATTTTTTTTTTTTTCTAGAGATGAGGTCTTGCTATGTTGCGTAGGCTATATCATGAAATTTTAAATATCTGAGTACAAAGAGAAGAGTTTGCAAGCTTTCATAGAATTAAAACTTCACCAAAAAAAGACTTTTAAAAGTCAAATGGTTAGCCAGGCATGGTAGTATGTGTCTGTATTTCCAGCTACTTGGAAGGCTGAGGCAGAAGGATTGCCTAAGCCCAGCAGGTCCAGGCTGTGGTGGCCATGAGTATGCCACTGCACTGTAGCCTGGGAGACAGAGTGAGACTCCAACTCAAAAAAAAAAAAAAAAAGAGTCAAATGGTTTCAAACTTTTCAAAAGATCATAAAAGTAATGCCTTAAAAAAAATATTTTCTATTTAAAATTCTCTACTCAACCACTCCTTATTTAGCCTAGTACTGGAAATCCTAGCCAGAGCAATCAGGCAAGAGAAAGAAATCAGAGGTATCAACATAAGAAAAGAGGAAGTTAAATTATCACTTTTCACATTTTATATGATTCTAGAACTAGACAACCCAAAAGATGCCACCAAAAATCTCTTAGCATTGATACATGACTTCAATAAACTCCCAGGATACAAAATCAATGCTCAAAAATAAGTTGCATTTCTATACATCAATAATAAGCAGGCTGAAAATCAAATCAAAAACACAATTCCGCTCACAGTAGCCACCAAAACTGTAAAGTACCACGGAATACACTGAACCAAAGAGATGAAAGATCTTTTCAATAAGAACTCCAAAACACTGTTTAAAGAAATCAAAGATGACACAAACAAATGGAAAAGCATTCCATGCTCATAGATTGGAAGAATCAGTATTGCTAAGATGTTTGCACTACTCAAAGCAATCTACAGATTCAATGCAATCCCTATCAAACTACAATATTTTTCACACACTTAGAATAGACAATACTTAAATTCATATAAAAGCCAAAAAGGAGACTGAATGGCCAAAGTAATCCTCAGGGGAAAAAAACCTGGTGGTATCACACTCCCAGACTTCAAACTTTACTACAGTAACCAAAACAACGTGACACTGGAATAAAAATGGACAAATAAGCTAATGGAACAGCATAGAGAACACAGAAATAAAACCACTGACTTACAACCAACAATCTTTGACAAAGCCAACAAAAACAAACATTGGGGAAAGGACCCCCACTCAACAAATGGTGTTAAGAAAACTGGCTAACCATATGCGGAGTAATGAAACTGGACCCCTCCATACCACCATATACAAAAGTTAATTCAAAATGGATCAAAGACAAACATAAGACCTCAAACTATACAAATCTTAAAAGAAAACCTAGGAAACACCCTCCTAAACATTGGCCTAGGCAATGAACTCACGGCCGAGTCCTCAAAAGCAAATGCAGTAAAAACTAAAATTGACAAATGGGACCTTATCAAGCCAAAATGTTTCTTCACAGCAAAGAAGCCATCAAGAGACAACCCACCAAATGGGAGAAAATATTTGCAAACTATGCTTCCAACAAAGGCCTAATATTCAGAATCTATAAGGAACACAAACAAACTGACAGGAAAAAAATAATACCCCCATTAAAAAGTGGGCAAAGGGTATGAACAGACATTTCTCAAAGGAAGACATACAAGGGACCAAAAGACATATGGAAAAAATGCTCAACATCACTAATCATCAGAGAAATGCAAAGCACAGCTACAATGAGATATCACCTCACACTGGTCAGAACAGATATTACTAAAAAGTCAAAAAGCAGATGTTGGCAAGGCTGCAGAGAAAAGGGAATTCTCATACACCATGGTTGGGAACGTAAGCTAGTTCAACCTCTGTGGAAAGCAGTCTGGAGATTTCTCAAAAAGCTAAAAATAGATCTACTATTAGGTCTAGCAATCTCACTTCTGGGAATATACCAAAGGAGCATGAATTGTTCTACCAAAAAGATACCTGCACTCGTATGTTTATTGCAGCACTGTTCACAGTAGCAAAAACGTGAAACCAACCCAGGTGCCCATCAACCGTGGACTGGACAAAGAAAATGTGGTACATATACACTATGGAATGCTACGCAGTCGTAGAAAAGAATAAATTCATGGCATTTGAGCAACATGGATACAGCTGGAAGCCATCATTCTAAGAGGATTACCACAGAAACAAAACAGAATTACCACAGAAACAGAATTTTCGTGTTCTCACGCTCAAGTGGGTACTAAACACTGAGCACACATGGGCACAAGGATGAGAATGACAGACACTGGGCACCGCTAAAGAGGAGAGGGAGGGAAGGGGAAGAAGGGAGGCAGAACGACCCATCGGGTGCCATGCTAACCACCGGTGGGAGGGCGTAGGCTCACCAGAAGCCCAAACCTCACCTTCACGCAATGTAGCTGTGTAACACGTTGTACCCTCACTTATACCCTCGATTCTAAAATAACAAAAAAAGAGTGGAAAAAAATCGAATAAATACATAAAAATTAAAAATAAAATTTCAAAAAAGAGTGGAAACAACCTAAACAATCATCCATATGTAACTAATTAATAGATCATACAAGGAACTTATTTATTAAGAATTGTGTATTTATTCTTACGTGATTCAACTTCAATCACGCTGAGGCGGAAGGATGGCCGGAGCCCAGCGGGTCGAGGCTGCGGTGGCCGGGAGCGGCCGCTGCACTCCAGTCTGGGTGACGAGTGAAACTCCAGCTCAGTAAATAGATAAATAAATATAAACATAAATAAAATAAAATAAAATAAACTTCAATCACCTTCAAGGGACTCTCCATTTGACGCAATACACCAATTCAATACACTCTGCTCAAAACAGTTTTTGAACCCGTCGGTTCTGATGCCTTTCAGGGCTTCTGCCACTTTTTGTTTCACCTCTTCCACATCAGCAAAATGTTTCCCTCTGAGGACTTTTTCTTATCTGGAGAAACAAAAAAAAAAATTGCTCGGGGCAAGACCAGGTGAATAGAAAGGGTAGGGCATGGAGGTTATGCCATTTTTTGGTCAAAAACCACTGAACACTCAGCACAGTGTTCAGAACCAGTCACCTGTTTGTCACAACTGAGGACATTTCTCCTGCAAGTCATGATGCAAGCGTCTCAAAACTTCAGGTACAAACTTTAGTTGACCATTCGATCCAGAGAAACAAATTCCAAGTGTACTACAAGGAGCCCACCCTCCAAAAGATAATTTTGGATTTTGGGGGGTCTCCCTCGAATCACATTCATATAAATAAATAAAAGTATATTTAGCTAAACTATCATGGACATATAGAAATCTCTCCCCTTAACAAACTGTGTCTTGATGGACGGAGTGGCTCACGCCTGCAACCCCAGCACTTTGAGAGGCAGAGGCGAGAGGATTGCCTGAGCCCAGGGGTTGAAGACCAGCCTGAGCAACACGGCAAGACCCTTGTGTCCACAATAAGTCAGAAAATCAGCCTGGCATGGTGGCACACGCCTGTGGTTCCAGCTGCTTGGAAGTTTGAGGTGGAAGGATCGCCTAAGCCCAGCAGGTCAAGGCTGTGGTAGCCTTGAGCATGCCACTGCACTCCAGCCTAGGGAACAGAGCAAGACTCTGACAGAAAGAAAAGAGGGGAGGGGAGGGGAGGGGGAAAGGAAGGACCAAAAAGAGGTGAGGGAAATTCCTTGCATGATGGTACACTTAGATTTCACAATGACGCTGCACGCCGGAACGAAGGGTAGCCAGTCCATACTGAAGCCAATCTGCAGACCCAATAAGAGATTTCTTGCAGAAGATAAAACGGACGAGTTTGGTTGGCTGATGTATCTGAACATCTTGAGGAGAAATTTAGATCATCGGTAAGGAGCTTTGGGGCTGAACAAAATGATAAGCAGATGGAAAATTCAACAAACCAACCCAAAACAAAGCCTTTCCTAACTCCTGGGGAAGACAAAAGGCAACATAAGAAAGTGAATGTAATCTTAGTGTTCTACTTGCCCAGCTATAGATAGCTTCTGGTTTCTATAGCTATGCAAATACCAAATAATGATGTAGCCAAAATGTTAATATAATTATTGGAAAAATGGAAGACACAGAAGGGTGTATATTTATGTGGCGGGATTAAGGAGTCAAACGGTTGCCTCATCTTCTCCAAAGGTGAGTCAACAGATGCTTCAAAAGCTTTACAATGAAGGAGGAGCAATGTTATTTAGATTTTATAAAAAGAATCTGCTAAAAGAAGTTGAAAGTACTCGTCTGTGGAGAGGATCAAAAGGAGAAACCCACAGTGCATTGGAGAGGGCTGTTTTTCTCGTAGATCTGTTTGTTTCTCTAAACTAAGTGTCTGCACAGCTTTGATAAACACAATTTCTTTAAGAAGAAGAATGTATGAACAACACTGTTATTATAAGTTTTCCAGACCCAGGGGAAGTAGGATTTCCTGTTGTCGATTCCATCCGTCTCCCAAGTTTCCAGAGGCACTCTCCAAGTTACAGCGGGCCAAAAGATGTTGTCTCTCAAGCAGAGGCAAAGTAACCCATTCTTTGAATTTTTGCCGTTAATAACACAAGACGCGAGCCCCTCTGGGTGGGAACAGGCCTGATGCGCAACTTGGAACATCAATATTTTATTTCCCATTCTTCAGTCATTCACCACCTGCTGGCCAACGACGCCTTCCAAGGGGTGTCTCCAGGTCTCCATCCAGCACCAGGACTATCAATATTTTATGGCTGGGAGATAAAGTTGCTACACTGGCACATTATCCCTTACCCAGGCAGCACACGGAGAAAGCTCTCCCTTCCTGCAGGCAGCGCTGGGGAAACATGGCAGGCGATGTCTGTCACACTCTTCTTGTTCATCCTGTGAGCTCCCAATTCCGAACGTCGTGCAGCAGGGATGCACATGCAGAGACAGGACTCTGGAGAGGGAAACCGGGGCAGCCTTTCCAGAGGCCCAGCACTTTCTCTCTATTGCCCATAATGCTTTTCAGCTGAACATCATTCCCTCGCTGGCCTCAGGCCCCAATCATGGTGCACATTAAGATTGGTTGATAGGACATAAAATGCCTTTCACCCATTCAGCAAAAAACATTTGCAGAAGACCAACAATGTGCTGAACATCCAGAGAGATCCTGGGAATAAACTTATACTGCCAGGCGCAGTGGTTCACGCCTGTCATCCCAGCCCTTTGGGAGGCCGAGGCGAGAGGATTGCCTGGGCCCAGAAGCCCAGGCAACTTGGCGAGACCTCGTCTCTACAAGAAATCAAAGAATTAGCTGGGTGGTGGCATAGGCTTGTAGTTCCAGCTACTTGAGAGGCTGAGGTGGAAGGATCGCCGGAGTCCCGGAGGTCAAGGCTGCGGTGGCCATGAGCGTGTCACTGCCCTCCAGCATGGGTGACAGAGTGAGACTCCAACTCAAAAAAAATGCAAATATACATGAGATGCATTTGTGAACACATCCATCTCTGTGGCAATAACCGTAACATCTGTTATTTTCCTACCACTTGTATACCTGTCCTGGACATTTGACCTATACTACCTTTACTTCTTATATCAAGTCAAAAGGTCATTAAATTAGATTTCAAGAAAGACTTAATTTTTTCCTTGTCAAGTTTATTGAGAACTAGTTTACATACAATTAATTGCATCCTTTGACAGATTACAATTGATGAGTTTTGGTAGTTGTACACTCCCCAGAAGCCATACCAATAATCAAGACACAGGACATTTCCATCACCTCCTAAAGATTCCTTGTGCCCTTTTGGAGTCCACCGCTCCCTCTGCCTCTGTCCCCAGGCAACCGCTGATCTACTTTTTGTCACAATAAATCGTTTCATTTTATACAAATTGAAGCATGCAGAATGAACTCTTTTGTGCCTGGCTTCTTTCATGCAGCACAATGGTTTCGAGATTCATTCACGTCATTGCATGTATCAGGTTCATGCTTATTTGCTGCTGAGTGGTTTTCCATTGTAAGGAAAACCACATTTTGTATACCCATTCACCCACTGATGGACACTTGGGTTGTTTCCAGTTTTCAGCTATTGTGAATAAAGCTGCTGTGAACATTTGCGTCCACGTCTTGGTGTGCACATACATTTTCAATTCTCTTTACTAAATATCTTGAAGTAGAATAGCTGGGTCAGCTGGGCTCGGTGGCTCAGCCTGTAATCCCGCGCCTTGGGGAGGCTGAGGTGAGTGGATTGCCTGAGCCCGTGGGGTCGAGACCTGCCTGGGCAGCGAGACCTCATCTCTACAATGAATAAATTTTTTAAAAAATCAGCCGGGCGTGGTAGCGCATGCCTGTAATTAGGACTACTTGGAAGGCTGAGGCGGAAAGATCACCTGAGCCCAGCAGGTCGAGGCTGCGGTGGCTGGGAACGGCCACTGCACTCCAGTCTGGGCGA
>NW_007258211.1:511992-519437 GCF_000164805.1 Carlito syrichta | reverse complement strand
CCTGCTAGGCTCAGGCAATCCTTCTGCCTCAGCTTTCCGGGTAGCTGGAACTACAGGCATACGCCACCACACCCAGCTAATTTTTTTTGTTTACTGTGGAGACGAGCTCTCACCAAGTTGCCCAGGCTGGTCTCGATCCCCCTGGGCTCAGGCAATCTTCTAGCCTCAGCCTCCCAAAGGGCTGGGATTATAGGCATGAACCACTGCACCCAGCATTTTTAGTATTTTTAATATTCAGACATATGATTTCTTTTGAATGGCACGGTGAGAACATATAGGCCCTAGGAATATCTATCAGAGATTACGTGATCAACAAGAATCAACTGGATACCAAAAATAAACAAATAAATAGCTCTATGCAGCTCTGAATGTTGTTAGTCATTATAATAATGCTTATTTGTACCACCAGGGAATAAATGAATCTGTATAAGCAAATTTTCTAAAACCCAAAACTACTCTTTCAGTCTCCTAACTTTAAATTCTTTTAAGTATTATCTATTCCTGATGCTATCAGAAATGTATTAGCATTCCTGTTTCTCTAGAAATCTTTGTGGCCGCTTTATCACATTCACTTTCCTACCTTACGAAAGGGTGTCCTGGCCATGCTGCAACTAACAGCCCAGAAGCATCATGCTGGCTACCCAATGTCATCACGTAAAGACAGTGTTGTCCACATCAGCTGTCCAGGCAGGGGAAGCCATTTGCTCCCACACTGAGGTGGCTTCAGTGGCTGTGTAGGTTTGTCTGCTGCTTAGAGATGTCCTACATTCTGTCCTACTCCACACCTTCAATTCTCTCAACTATCGATACACCTATCCAGCCAGGCATGGTGGCTCACACCTTTACCCCCAGCACTTTGGGAGGTGGAGGCAAGGGGGTTGCCTGAGCCCAAGAGATCAAGGCCTGCTGGAGCAACTTGGTGAGATCTCGTCTCTACAATAAATAAAAAAATTATTCAAACGTAATGGCACGCACCTGTGGTTCCAGCTACTTGGAAGACTGATGTAGAAGGATCACCTGAGCCCAGCAGTTGGCGGCTGCAGCAGCCATGATTGTGCCACTGCACTCCAACCTGGGCAACAGAGGAAGATTCTGACTCCAAAAAAAATCAATACACCTACCCAATCTAAACACAGGCACATACACATGTGCACACCCACACACACGCTCACATACACACACACACACTTGTACACACACACACAGAGGCATTTCTGCTAAATCTCCAAGTGGCTAAGAAAGCAAAGACCACAGTTATTAGAAATGTGTGGAAACCAATCAAAAGAAACAGCTGTACTTACACCAAGATATTTTCTAAAAGGATATTCAGAGCAGTAGTGTTTATACAACATAGAAAAAAAATGATTAAAGAACCACCAGAGTGTTATTCATGAAAAAACGGACTCATCATGTGCTCGCTACTAACTTGGGAGTTTTGACTGAGGTACAGAGAGACAACTGCTATCACACAACCAGGAAAGCATGTGAAAGATTTGCTGGAAGAATCATCAAAGTGGATATCTGACAGTGATTGCAGGACCCACAGGGCTGGATAAAGGGGCTGAAGAAGGATTTTGTGAGGAAGATTTTTGAGGAGACCCACTGAAGTCCATGAGGCTGACCTCCATGCCGGGGCAGGTGGGCACCCCCTCTTCACCACAGGGCTAGAGGGATGGGCCTCCCAGTGAATGCCCAAAGAGCTTGATGTGCGTCCCTAGAGTTTGGAGAGCAGAGTCTGAAACCTGCCTAAGAAATCTAAATGGTCAACTGGGTGTGCCGCGGCTCACGTCTGTAATCGCAACACTTTGGGAGGCCAAGGCGAAAGGATTGCTTGAGCCCAGAAGTTCAAGACCAGTCTGGGCAACATAGCAAGACCTTGTCTCTACAAAAAAAAATTTTTGTAATTAGTCAGGCATGGTAGCACATGCCTGTAGTCCCAACTCTTGGTAGACTGTTACTAAACTGTTGCCCAAATCCAGAAGATTAAGTCTGTGGTGAGGTGTGATCGTGCCACTGCCCTCCAGGCGGGGTGACAGAGTGAGACCCGACGCAAAAAAAGAAATCTAGATGGCAAGCAAAAGTGAGCAGCTTTGGTGTTGGAACCTGGGGAAGATGATTGTGTTGGGATGGGTGCTCCAAGAACGCGTCAGGCAAGGACTTATGAGGGCTGTACGTGCCCCAGAAAGACAGACCAGTCTGGAGGACCACCTGAAGGAGCAGAAGATCTCTAACAATCCAGGTGAAGAGAAACAAGGGGCCAGGAAAACAGCAGCCAGAGGCACCCAACACCCTGCCCCTCTGGAGAGCTGCAGTTGCCAGAGTTCAGGCAAGCAAGAGCCACCTTGAGCCAGGACGTGGAACTTTATGCTCCTTTTCTCCTCCCTTCCTGCATTTAACCCTGGATGAGGTGAAGAAATAAAGTGGCTGCTGCCCCCACATGCCCTTTCCAAAGACTGATGGCCCAACCTCACCCATGCCATAGACCCGGGGGGTACAAGAGACCGAGCAGATTAGAGAGTCCTTATATTGGATCATGCACTCTAATTTCTGAATCAAGACTGTTTTGTTAGAACAAGTATCAATGAGAGTGTGGAGAAAAGGGAGCCCTTGTCCACTGTGGGTGGGAATGTAAATTGGTACAGTCATGATCAAAAACAGCACAGAGGTTCCTCAAAAAATTAAAAATGTAGCCACGGTAATATCTGTCAGTCCTACTTGTGCGTATATATCCAAAGGAAACAAAATGAGTATCTTGAAGAGAGATCTGTACAACCTGGAGCATTACTCACCATAGCCAAGAGATGACAACAACCTCAGTATCTATCAGTGGATGAATGGATAAAGAAAATGTGTCATATTCATCCAATAAAATATTATTCCAAGAAGGAAGTTCTATCAATCGCAACAATCTGGCTGAACCTGGAGGATACTGTGCTAAGTAAAATAAACCAGGCACAGTAAGACCAATCGATGCTGCATGACCTCACTCATGGAGCCTAAAATAGTTGGCCACATCGAAGCAGAGGAGGCTGATGTCTGTCAAAGGGTACAAACTTTCCAGTTATAAGATGAAGTTCTGGTGATCTAATGTGACTGTAGCTAATAATACTGTGATGGATCTTTGAGATATACTAAGAGAGTAGAGCCTGGCATTCCCCAAAAGGAGAAAATATATGAGGTGTGAGGTGAGGGACATGGTTACTGCTTTGATGAGGTCGTCACTTCACATGGTGTGTGTATATCAAAACATCACATGGCACACCTGGACACAGACAATTTTTGTCAGTCATGCTGCAATAAAGCCAGAAGGGGAGAGAACACTGTGTTTTGCTGCTTAAAGTGACCTACGAATGAATAGACTAGTGTCATGGAACCCCCTGAGTTTTCATCTAAGAAACTCTCCACTGAGGACATTTTAAGAGATAATAGAACATAAAATGAAGCTGCATTCTGATCCTACCCTCTAGTCGTGCTTGTTCAACATGGCAGTGGCATAAAGCATGAACAGAACACCCACACAATGGACTGCCAGGCGGTGCTTAAAAGGAATGAGTACTTTCTCCAAGTATGGACAATCTCCAAGACATAATATTGTGTGGGGGGAAAGCTAGCTGCAAAACAATTCTTAAAGCAGAATTGCATCTGGAACAAAAAAGACTCCACAAGTGAGTGTGTGCGTGTGTGTCTGTGTGTACGTCAGTGTGTGAGACGAAATGGCATCCTCTCCTCCCCCCGACCCCTTTCCTCTCTCCCATCCTCATTCCTCATGGGAGAGGGGTCTCCTCACTCAACAGCACCTCAAAGGCAATCAGTGAGGCAGGAGAGATTAGCCTGGCATGTCGGTGCTTGCCTCTGAAGGAGGTCCAGGACGTGGTCCACCACAGCCATCCAGAAATGAAAGCTAGAGCTGGTCTTCAGCCTGGCTCCTGAAGTCATAATATCGGTCAGTCCCACTTGTGAGTATATATACTCAGCATTATTCACAACAGCCAAGCTATGGCAACAATCTAAGTGTCTGTGGATGGATGAACGGATAGAGAAAATGTGCTCTATTCCTGCAATAGAATAGCATTCCACCCAAACAAGAAGGAGATTCTATCACTTGCAACAACGTGGTTGCAAATGGACAGGTACAAAATGAACAACATGGTCACAGGTGGACGGGAGCCTGACTGAGGAGGAGACGAGGAAGGGGGACAGGTAAAGGGATTCATGAGCCCTCCTCACAGCTGGCTGGACTGAAAGATACCCCAGTGGACACTTGGAGGGGCTATTTTGCATCCGCTGAACTTGGAATCCTTTAGAGATCAGCTACAAGGCGATTCTTCGGGTAATAGATAGCATGCCCACCCTTTCAACACTAGGGATTTAAAATGACCTTCAGATGGGAATGTGTAGGGAGAAATGGTCACAGCAGGGCAGGGCTGGGGACCGGTGAGGTCAGAGGGACTGAAGAAGGACTATCAGGGACACTGCCTCCCTTGACTCTGCTTTTGTGTTGTTCTGTTTACAGCAAACATATGACCTGATGTTGCTTGTGTGGTTTGACCCCACGGTAAATTTGAGTCAATAAATTGGAGCCTGTGAGGTCCTTCCTGGGGTCCTACAGCCTTTAAGGAGTGAGTTTTTACTTGCTGTTTCCACAGAACCAGGCTTACATTTGCACATATCTCTGAGTTCACAGTCGTGTTTCTTCCAGCCGGCTGCTCTGCAGCTGGGAGAAGTCTGACTTTGGGGTAAATGGGGCATTGCAGTGCAGTGCCTTTATGCCAGGGAGACTTTGCGGGGGGGGGGCGGATCCCTGCCGAGAAGCAGCACAAAGCCAAGCTGCTGCCACCATGCCTGCTTTGAATGTGGCCCTCTCGGCATGCCCTGGCCCAACTTTAGAATTAGACAGCACTGAAGAAGACTACAGGAAAGCCGCTCCCCTTTCTCACCCGGAAAGAGACCTGCCTTGGGGAAAGTTACCCTTTTGTTCCCCAGAATTTCACAATCAATAAGTAAATGCCGTGGAAATTGAAAGGCCTTCCCTGGTGAGGACACTACTCTGCCTCTACGATTAATGCCGGTTCCATACATCTGGCTGCTAAATTAATTCCGCAGCGCTGAGCGCCAGAGCTGAGTGGCAGGCCATTCCATCTCTTTGATTAAGTCCCGTTCAAAAAGTCTTGTATCTAAAAGGAACAGTGGATACTGCTTTCAATTATATGAATTTTATAAAGTCATATATTTAGTAAAGGGTAGCATTGAAAGACCGTTTGAGTCGTAAGAGATTATTAGAACAGTGCAGCCACTTTGGAAAACAGTCTGACAATTCTACTGAAAGTTAGACATACAGTTATCATATGACCAGCAACTCCACTCCTGGGTATATACCCAAAGGAAACGAAACGGGGACTCGCACAAAAACTTGCCACTTCGTGTTCATCGCAGTGTTATTCACATTAGCCGCAAAGTGGAAACAACCCCAAGGCTCATCAGCGGATGAGTGGATCAAACAAAACGTGGTACCTCCACCATGGAGTGGAATATTGTTTAACTATAAAAAGAAAGGAAGTTCTGACACATGCTGCCACATACGTGAACCTTGAAAACATTGCACTAGGTGAAAGAAAACAGGCACAAAAGGCCATAGGCCATATGATTCCTTTTATATGAAATATCCAGAATAGACAAATTCATAGACACAGAAAGTAGCCTTAGACTAGGGAGTGAGGGGCGGGTTGGAAGCTGATGATCTAAATCTGACGGTGGTGATGGTTGCTCACCCTGTGAAGATACTAACAACCATTGAATTGTGTCCTTCAATGCATGAAGTGTATGGTATGTGAATTATATCTCAATGAAGTTGTTACCCAACAAAGAAAAAAGGAAAGAGAGAGATCTTTAGGAAAGTTTCAGCCAACCTACCCTCTGGTCTCAAGTTAATGTTCCTTAGATATCAGCTAGAGTGAAACCCAAGAGCTTTGTCATTCATTCATTCAGCAAATCTATACTAGGCTTTCACATAAGTGCCTGGCCTCGTGCTGGGGCTGAGGCGGCAGAAGAGAACAAAACAGACGAAAGGACCGCCCTGCGGGGCATCCCTCCTGCTGGGGAGACTGGCAGTTATGAACGAGCAGGTAGGACTATCAGATAATGGGTGGGTGGTAGGCAGAGAAATAAGTCGGGCCACGTAGGGAGGGGCCAAAGAGTGGTGGCGCGACTGGTTCGCATCATGGTCGGGCGACTTTTCAGGCAAGGCAGCCTCTGAGCAGAGTCCTGAAGGCTGCACCCGCAGACCCCGCCACCGGTCTGACAGTTCTGAAAGGAAGGGGAGGGAGGGAAGGCTGGGCCAGGGGAGGCACAGCAGCAGACAGGCTGAAGAACGTCTCGGTCAGAGCAATGAGGGCCCTGGAACAGAACCTCCTGAGGGAGGAGTGCTGTCCCGGGCAGAAACGGCCTGGCTGGTGCTAGTACCCACTCTGTGCTGAGTACTTGGCGGGAGCAGCCCTGAGAGCGTGGACTCAGGAAGAATGCTCCAGCACACCACCCTGGCACCAGAGCACCCATGCATCACAATCCTCGCACACACCGCCACGGGTGTATCATGGCAGCCAGCGCTGTCCTCCAGGCTCCGCGGAAGGGAGACCTGAATGGCACAGCTTGATGATGACCACACTGTCATGGAGACTCTGGTTCTTGCGCTAAGTGGAACGGGGAGCTATTGGAAGGTTTCGAGTGGAAGAGTGGCTGGCTATGACTCGCACCGTCAGAGTCTATCCGTTGCCAGGCTGAGAATTAGACTGTCAGTAGACCTGAGTGGAGGCCAGTCAGGAAGCTTCTCCAGTAACCCAGGGAGAGAGGCTAGAGTCCACACCACCAGCCCATCAGACAGCTGTGCCAATGGGTAAAAGTGGTCAGATTCTGGATGCATTCTGAAATATCTGGTACTGTGTGCTGATGGAGCAGATGTGAGAGAGTGAAAGAAGGAAAAAATTAAGGATGACTCTACGATATGGGGCCTTGGCAACTAGAGAAACGGAGATGCTGTTTGCGAGAGGGAGGGGCAGAACTGGGCCTGGGAGTTAGAAGCCAGGAGTTGAATTTGGAACATGCCTCTCTGGGAAGCCTGTGAGATGCCAGTGTGGAGATGCTGAGCAGGCAGCTGGTGGTGAGAATATGTCATTCAGAAGAGAGGACAGGGCTGCCAGCCAAGGTCGGGATGTCTTCGGCCTTCAAACGGTCTTCGAAACCATGAGACAGTAAGACCACCTAGGGATGAGTATAAATAGAGAAAAGAAGCCATCCAAGGATGAATGCTGGGCTCCTTCAAAATTTGGAACTTAGAAAGATGGACAAGACCCAGCAATGGGTTGGTTCTGATTAGTTCAGCTATTAAAAAGAAAAAGAGCCGGGCTCGGTGGCTCAGCCTGTCATCCCGCGCCTTTGGGAGGCTGAGGTGA
>NW_007258211.1:510001-511972 GCF_000164805.1 Carlito syrichta | reverse complement strand
GCGGCCACTGCACTCCAGTCTGGGCGACTGAGTGAGACTCCAACTCAAAAAATAAAGAAAAGAAAAGAAAAAGAACCAGGAACAAAGACTGAGAAGGAGCTGGCAAGGGGAGTAGGCAGCAACCAAAAGAGAGAAGCCTCCAGAAACCAAGTGAAGAGAGGATCTGAGAGGTGATACAGCATGTAAAAGCTACTGAGAGTCGAGTAAGGCAAGGACTCAGAACTGACTTGGCAAGAACAGTCCCAGTGGGTGGGTTCAAGAGCGAACTGGAGGCAATGGGAATCCAGGGGGGGATGTGGGTTCAAACGGTACTCTCTTTCCTGGGGGACATGACATAAGGCAAGTATGGAGATAGGGGTGGTCCCCTAGAGAAGGGGAATTGTAGGAGCGATGATGTTGGGGTATTCCTTTCCTATGGCTGCTGTAACACGTACCGCAAACTTAGTTGCTTAAAATCACATAAATGTGTTCTCTGACACTTCTGGAAGTCAGAAGCTCAAATGGGCCTCACTGTGTTAGAATGAAGCATGGCATCTCCAAATCTTTTTCTGCCTCTGATCTTCTGACTCTTTCCTCCGTCTTTTAAGGACCCTTGTGGTTACCCAGGATAATCTCCCCATCTCAGAGTCTTGCATCCCATTTGCAAAGTCCCCTTTGCCATGTAAGGTGACGTAGTCACAAGTTCTGGGGATCGGATTGTGGACATCTTGGGGGGGGGCATTACTCGGCCTACCACGTTGGTGGGCAGGAGGGGATATGGTCTGGTGCCCACGTGGGAGTGGACTCCACCCAAAGCACAGATAGTTCAGCTAGAGCAGCCACGGGAGAAGAAATGATGCATGGTGCATCTTTGTTTTTTGTTTTTGTTTGGTTTGGGGTTTTTTTGAGTTGGAGTCTCACTCTGTCACCCAGACTGGAGTGCCGTGGCCGCTCCTGGCCACCACAGCCTCGACCTGCTGGGCTCCGGCGATCCTTCCGCCTCAGCCTTCCGAGTAGCAGAAATTACAGGCACGCGCTGCCACGCCCGACTCATTTTCTGATTTCTTGTAGAGATGAGGTCTTGCTGCCCAGGCAGGTCTCAAACCCGCGGGCTCAGGCAATCCACTCACCTCAGCCTCCCAAAGGTGCAGGACGACTGGCTGAGCCACCGAGCCCAGCTGGAGCATCTTTGAAATTCTCTCCTGTGGCTTCAGTGAGGAAGGAGCAGGGAGTGTGGAAGGGCAGCGGGAGGAGACGAGAGCAAGAAGGAAGGGTGAAAGGGCTGACTAGGCGCTGGGGAGAGGCTTGTACGTGGAAGTGTAGCGAGACTGCCAGGCCGTCACACGAGATTCATCTCCATTGAGCCTTGAAGCGGCCCCATGGTAGCAGGGAGATGATTTCGCAAACAGGAATTCCATCGCTAAAAACTCACCAACTCCATTCTTCCCTCTTCGTTCAGGCCACAGAGAGCACTCATCCCTCCCCTTGGTTGGGAAGAGCACGTGGTATGAAAACGTGAATGGAGAAACTAAGATGGCGGTGACAATGGTGCTGGTGCTGGTGGTGACATGTGTGGTGGTGTGGTGGTAAAAGTGATGGTTGTGTGGTGTGGGGGTGATGATTGTGATGATGTGGGTGGCGGTGGTGGCTGTGTAGGGTGGCGGGGATGGTGGTGGTGATGGCGGTTGGTGATGGTGGTGGGGTTGTGATCGTGATAATGGTGGTGGTGGTAATGGGGGGGGTCATGGTGGTGGTGGTGGTGGTGGTGTGGCGATGATGGCCATGACGGGGATGGAGAAGATGGTGGTGATGGTGGTCGTGGTGGCATGGTGGCGATGGCAATGATGTGGCGGTGGTGGTGCTGGTAGCAGTAGTGTGGTGGTGATAGTGCCAATGGTGGTGGTGAGCTGGGCTCGGTGGCTCAGCCTGTCATCCCGCGCCTTTGGGAGGCTGAGGTGAGTGGACTGCCTGAGCCCGCGGTTTGAGACCCGC
>NW_007258211.1:476553-509861 GCF_000164805.1 Carlito syrichta | reverse complement strand
AAAAAAAAAAAATGGTGGTGGTGGTGGTGGTGAATCTGAGGATGGAGAGGACGGTGAAAACAGCAGTGATGATGGCGGTGATGGTGACCACCATGCTAGCTACAATGTACCTTGCCTCATCTCTAACCCTTATAATCCTCACTTTGAGGGTAGGATGACTGGAGCTAAGGGAGGTTAAATAATACACGTGCTCACTGGCAAATCTGGTGCAAGAACCCCGTTACCAGCTAAGGACACCAAACTGAATCTCAAGTATTCTCCCCTTCCTCTCTCTCTTTCCTTCCCCCGCCCCAGTCTCTCTCTCTCTCTCTATCTGTCTCTCTGCCTCTCCACACACCCCACCCCCCCCACAGTCTGCTTCTACTCCTCTGAGGAGTATGTGTTCATTAACCCCAATAAGAAAGAAAGCAGTTTTCCCAGAGGAAGTCTATTTGTGGAGGGCAGTGGCAGCCCTTTTATGAAGCATCCAAAATAAATCAATATACATGCAAGCTTTTCAGGAACTTAGCTTGAAACATAGGAAGAACCGAAGGGTACCAGGCAGTGGGAGCTTTCACCTCCAAACCCAGGTGTCAGTAGGCAGACTGCGATGCTCTCAAGTCGGGAGCTGCCGTCTGAACCCGCTCCAACATTTATGAGCCATGGGACTCTGTCTTCCTAGAGCCAGGTTCAGCTAGGCTCTGGCTTCCTCCTGAATGAGTGCTTGAATCCCTACTCCCCCGCATGCTCATGACGATGGACATAAGCAGTTAATGCCTATGAAGCGCTCCTGTTTTGAAGGGTCTACTGTGTGCAAAGTCCTGCTCAAAGCACTTTGCCTTCGTTAATTCACGTAATCCTCCTACAACCCCACAAGTAGGTGCTGCCAGTAGCCCCATTTACAGATGAGGATCCCTGGGAAGATATTTGGGGGAGTCCCACCAGAAGTGATCACGGAGCCCAGGGAGAGGAAAAGAATCAGACAGAGAGGTGAGGGAGCCATGGTGGCCCAATGAGAGGAGTGAGAGTGGAGGGATATCTTTTCAAAGCTCAAGCACGTTTACCTTAGAAGTCTGTGTGGGCAGAGAAGAAATTGAGCGAGTTGGTGCCCGGGACTGAGAACAGGATTAACGGTTAACAGGCACTAGGGGTCTTATTGGGAGGAATAAAAATGTTCTAAAACCGGATTATGGTAATGGTCTCACAACTCAGTGACTTTACTAAAACATACTGAATGGCAAGCTTAAAGCAAGTGAATGCTATGGCATGTAAATTATACCTCCATAAAATGGGTTTATAAGAAAAAGTTTGCATAGGACAAAAAAGCAAAATTTGGTTGGAAGGGATGTCAGCAGTTCTAAAGCGTTCTATACTGTGGGGGGCCAGCCCCAGCTGAGAGATTTAGGGGGTCCCTGGATAGGTGTGGTAGTGTTGGCGATTATTCTGGAGAAATAAAGAGAAAGAAAGAGAGAGACGGAGGAGAAAGAAAGAGACTGGACTCTGTCCAGTGCAGAAGCCGATTCTGTAGGAGGGATAGATATTAAAAGAAAGAAAGATGGAGGGATAGATATAAAGAGAAAGAAAGAAAGTGGACAACTATTCAACAGATTGAGCAGAAGCCATTTATTGGAACTTACAGCAGGTATTTATCCCCAAATTTTACACAGACAGTCTCATAAGTCTTTCACATGAATACAAAGCCAGGTGCAGGAGGGGCGTCCCCCACCCACCAGGTATTTCCTCAGGCATGAGGAAGAACAATCCCGATTAAATCACAAAACTTTTACATGAACACAAAGCCAGGTGAATGAGGGGGCATCCCTCACCCACCAGGTGTTTCCTGGAGTAAGAGGAAGGGCAATCCCAATTAAACCATAAGACATTTACATGAACATAGAGCCAGGTGGATGAGGGGGCATCCCCCACCCACCAGGTGTTTCCCTAAGCATGAGGAATGAGGATCCCAAAACTATCTCACTGTTCCTCATGCTTGGTTAATATTTCTCAAAAGCAATACAGCAATTCTAATATCATAATATTCTAATAATCAATAACCTTTAAAACTTATGCATACACAACACCTAATGACCAACCTAAATCCCAATTCCTCTCTATTTTACGCTAATTCTACCTACACTACAGAAACTCTTAATTATAGCCCAAACCAATTCCTAAAGAATGCAGCCCAGTCCAAAGTGCGTACTGGGCCCTCAGGCATGTGGCCCAGCCCAAAGTTCGTGCTGGGTCATTTCTGGTAACCCTAAATAATTATCTATATTATTAAAGTTGAAACAGCACTTTACATGTATATACTAATTCTACAAATATACTTTTAAATCGTATAAAGAAGCTTGTATCGTATATAAGGTCTCCCAAATGTGACCTGAGTTTGAATTATGTTGTTTAAAGCTGAAACCACAGTCTGTGAGAAACGGGAACAATGGTCTCCTAAAGTAAGCTATGCCTGTCGTACTCTCAGAACTTCATGCTTAGATCATCAAAGTCCCTGCTAGTGGAACCTGCCAAACAACAAAGAAAGGAAGAGAGAATGGGCCATCAGCTCCTGAAATCATCCTAGTTGTCTCAGGGTCCGCAGCCCGCCTGGATCCCTAATGCTCAGGTGGGCCTCCATGGCCGGCTCCCAACACTATACCAGTTCTAAAACAAAGCTGAAGATTCTTTGTCATTTCTCTTACTGAGAGAGGGCGTTTTTGTCCCTTCCTGTTGAAGCTGGGTAGGTGACCAGTAGACGGTGACGTTGACACCTTGTGACTGACATCTTGTGCACTGGGAACATGCCTGTGATGGGTAATTTTGTGTGTCAACTTGACACCACAATAAACATTATTTCTGGGTGTGTCTGTGAGGATGTTTCTGGATGAGATTAGTTAGCATTTGAATGAACAGACTGAGTAAAGTAGATTACCCTCCCCAGAGCAGGTGGCCATCCTCCAGTCTATTGAGGACCGCCCCTCGAATAGAACAAAAGAAAGAGGAAAGAGGAACTCGACCCTCATTTCTTCTGCCTCACTGATGAGTAGGGCATTTCATCTCACCTCTTCTGCCCCTCAGATGGGGAGTTACACCACTGGCTTTCCTGGGTCTCAGGACTTTGGACTTAGAATGAATTTCACCACCAGCTTTCCTGATGGAAGATCTCGTGGGACTTCTCAGCCTCTATAACCCCATGAGTCAATTCATCATAATGAATAATACACACACACACACACATGCACACACACACACACGCACACATTGGCATAACCATGTTTTGCTTAACAGGAATGCGTTCTGAGAAATGCATCATTTGGCAATTCCGTTATTGTGTGTACATCATCGAGTGTACTTATACCAGCCTAGATGGTCTAGCCTACTATATACCCAGGCCACACAGTGTAGCCTATTACTCCTAGGCTACAAACCTGTATGGTGTGTTAGTGCACTGCATACTGTGGGCAACCGTAACACAATGGTAAGTACTTGTTTATCTAAGCACAGAAAAAGTGCAGCAAAATATCGTGTCAAAGAGTAAAATGGTATACCTGTATAGGGTACGTGACGGACACAACTCCCCTTCCAGTCATGTAAAAAACCCAACCTCCCTGATGCTGTCAGGAAGTGAAGCTGTCCAGAGTCCACATCTAGGCGATGATCCCACTGGGCCAGCCCTCAGGTCATCTCAGTCCAGGCTCCCAGTGAAGAGGCCTCCAGATGATTCCAGACCCCAGTCATTGGCATCTTCCCAGCTGCGGCCCAAGGCATCATGAAGCAGGACCCTCTTTAAACTTCTGACCTGCAGACTCTGAGAGCACACACAGCAGCCACTGCTTGACATGACTGTGTTTCCGGTACCCGTTGCATGACAACAGTAACTGGAACTTTCGATCACCACGATTCGATGAGTAGGCCCTCGTTTGTAGACTAGTGCTATAGAAGCAGCTACTGAAACCCTTGCAGCTGGGCTAGAGTATCTAAGTCCATCACCTACAGCCTAAAGCCAAACTCTCCTCAGCCCACAAGTGCAGCCTGGCCCCTGGGAGGCACCAACACCTCTAAGCAGGGGAGGTGGCTCATATCCCTGGCACTCAACTATATTGTAAGCCCTTGAAGGCATCAGCCCTTCCCTGCGAGTCACTAAGCATCCCTGCTTTCTTCCCTACCTAAGTCTCTTTTGGTTGCAACCAGAATGAAGCAGCCAGTCCCATCGTGAAGTCTTCTTGGTCATCACCTTTCAGCAAATGCCACTCTATACCCAGGATGGGCACAGAGAGATGAAGAAGAGGTGGTGGTCCTTGCTCTTGAGGAGTTCACAGTCTAGGGGGAAGGTCGCAGAGATCATCTTTGTGATCATTCACCGAACTTTTTCATTTTTTTATTTTAGATTCAGGGAGCACACACGTGTATTCATTACATGAACATATTGTATATTGGTGGAGATTGGGTCCCAGGTAACCCATTCCCCAGATAATAAACATTGTGCCCCGTAGGTTATTTCTGGATCCTAGCCCTCTCCCTCTTCCCTCCTTATTATTGTCCCCATTGTCCATTATTTCCATCCTTTGACCGTTTAGTTTCCATATATGAGTGAGAACATGCGGTGTGTGGTTTTCTGTTTCTGAGTCAGTTTTACTTAAGAGAAGGATCTCCAGTTCCATCCATGTTGCTGCCAAGGACATGACTGCATTCTTTTGTATGGCTGCCATTGACTTAACTTTTATCATTGTCTCATCTGTCTTCCCCACTGGACTGTACACTCCTTAAGGAAGTGGGTGCATTTTGCTCCCTGAGTCATTCCCCGTCGTCACTTGATAAATACTGACTGCGGGATTGAATTGAAATGCCAAGTGACCGCCTCTTCACATAGGTCCAAACAAGATCCACAGCAAACTACGGGTTATATTACTTCCAAGAACAACCTCGGCCACTGGAAAGTTGTTCTGAGGAGAAATTGGACACTAGAATGAGTAAAAGGTGCACCCTCCCGGGGCCCCCGTGTCACCCACCTGCTTTAAGCTCACTATCATCTAGACCGGCTACAAGCCACCCAGGTTTCTCTTCATCCTTCACCAGGCGCCATGATGAGGAGAAATAGACCAGACCCACCATAACTAGAAATAATGTGTGCTTGCTTACACCAAGTCTAGGGAACGGAGCTACAAAACCAAGAATTTGCCTTCTATCGAAGTTTTTATTCATAACAAATCCATTCATTTCTCACCAATTAGCTGAAAAACCTCTTTTTTTCCTCGTTCTAAAATTCCAGCTATTTCGAGCTTCATCGGGACACTCTCTGTCTCGCCTCCTACATCTGGTGAAGAAACCCAAGTCTGTGAGTTTGCAAGTCTCAATTGTTTCCCCCCGTCAGCCACCATCTCCTAAAACCCAAGCAGCTTCATGCTCTGCCTGAACAAAGATCACAGGCTCTGAGCTCTCCTCCCTCGATCATTTCCGGTTTTGTGCTGGATTTTCCAGACCTTGTCGATATCAGAAATGTGGACTGCAGACTCAGCTGAGCACAGGGGAGAGACACACACTTGTCCTGTAAGCACGCACGGAGCCCACGAAGTGCTGGGACGGCTGGGATGAGGAGGGCTCTGAATCTGAAGCAGAGTCTGGAGTGCAGACTAGCCGGGTCCTCAGCAAACCCCAGCGGCCAAGATAACAACGCAGCCGGTTTCGCACCTTTTCCTTTGGTCTGGCATTCAGTATTTCTTCGCGCCGTAATTAGATCACTGGAGACTTGGCCAATGAAAATCAGATTTCTTCCAGCCTCCTCTCCCTCCCCAGCTGAGCCTGGAGGACTCGTGTTGGGCTGCTTAATCCCCTGAATCCCCAGTTTCACCTCTGGGCTCGGAGTGAGAAAAGACGGGCCAGGAGGTATTTCCTTCTAAGGAAGAGCTCCCGCTACTCCTTGTGGAATGATGCCTCCTGCCTCCACAGGAGAAATGCTTTCCTTCCTGTTTTGCAAAAATAAAAGATAGATCGATTCTAAATTTTTTAAAATTTCAAGCATAGAAGCATTTTGAAACAGAAAATTTGGAAAGTTCAGGAAAAGGTCAAGGGGCTTGTGAATGCTAGGACCGCGTGTTAGACTTTATTTGCTTTGTCTCTTGTTTTACAGACCGAGACATTTGCCGACTTCACCCCACCCCCTCAGACCTGTCATTCTTCCCCTAGGCAGGTAGGTGCCCGACCCAAACCAGAGGCAGGTAGGTGCCCGACCCAAACCAGAGGCATGAGGAGCCCCTGGGGCAGGAAGGGCTTGGTGGCAGACCAGGGTCCACTAGACCACTGGCTTATTCGCCTTCTCTGGGCTTTGGTTTCCTCCTCGGAAAGTGATGTCCACCTCACAGGGTTTTCAATCGAGCAAACGACATGAAAAGTGCCATCGCTGCACCTCATAAAGGCTCAAGAAGTGTTATCTCCCTCTCCCTGTCATGGCCCTACCACCAGCCACCTTCAAGAGGCTCTAAAGCTAAAATCCTAGGAAGACTATAACGCCAGAGCCACAAAGCAGAGGTGCAGAAGCGTCCATCTGAGCAGGCAGTTGTCACCTCAGGTGTTTCTGCTCCTCCTACAACATTTGTTTCAACGGAAGCGATGCCCTCACCAGCCTCGCTCTCCACGCCCCACCCATGCCAACAAAGGTCACACTCGTGACCAGAGCCGCTGTCCTGAGTCAGAAAAGCAAGGGGGGAGGAGGGGAGGAGGAGATGGGGGTGTCCAGAGAAAAGTCTGGACTGACCAGTGAGACCGTAAGAGAGTGAAGAGGAGGCTGAGTTTTGATGAGCTGGAACATTCTCGCACTCATTCCCAGTCTGAATTATAACATGACAGTTCAAAATTGAGAGGAACAGCCAAGAGAAGGTGGATGGTGGTGGGTGCAGACGCTGGCGAGAACGTGAGCACCCATAAGGACAAAAGTCCTGTTCAGGGAGACAGTCTCTCCAGAATCTTTTCAAAGTTCGGCTTGTTAAAAAAGCGAACACAGGCCCTGAATAACACATAATTTATGAAAAGCAATTTTTTGCAATACGCAGCAAAATCCCTTAAAATCGGTATATGCTTTGACCCAGCCCTTCCAGGAACTTATCCCAAAGATACCAGATGCAACTTGGGAACCGGGTTTGACTTCTGCTTCCAGCAGATTCACTCTAAAAAGATATCTGTAGGCTGGGGTCGGTGGCTCAGCCTGTAATCCCAGCACTTTGGGAGGCCGAGGTGATTGAATTGCCTGAGCCCGCGGGTTCAAGATGCACCCAGGCAACGTAGCGAGACCTCATCTCTACAATAAATCAAAAACTAGCCGGACGTGGTAGCACGCGCCTGTGGTTTCGGCTACTTGGAAGGCTGAGGCAGAAGGATCGCTGGAGTCCAGCAGGTCGATGCTGGGGTGGCCGTGAGTGTGCCACTGCATTCCAGCCTAGATGATGGAGTGAGACTCCAACTCAAAAACAAACAAACAAACAAAAAAAAAAAAAACCAGACATTTGTGAGACCATCAAGGAAGTCTGAATTCTGACTGGATATTGGTAAATGATTAATAATTATTTTGTTAACTAACGTCCATAGTTTATTCAGATTGTATTCGTTTCTTTTAATATATTTTTAATGTTATTTTATTGTTAGTTGTGATAAAGCACACAGAGCATGACATTTACCACCTGAACCCTTTCTAAGCGCATGCTTCGGTAACATTAAGTATGTACATTTCCACTGTTTTATGTCCATCGCCACCATCCATCCAAGGACTCTTCTCATCTTGCAAAACTGAAACTCAATATCCAGGAAATAATAACTGTCCAATTCTCCCCCTCCTCAGCCTCTCTTAACCTCTATTCTATTTTCTGACTCTATGAATTTTACTGGTCCAGGTACCTCATCTAAGAGAAATCATACAGTATCTGTCCTTTTGTGACTGGCCTACTTTCCCCAGTACAATGTCCTCAAGGTTCATGCATGCTTGAACCATGTGTTAGAATTTCCTTCCTTTTTAAGGCCGAATAATATTCCACATTTTGCTTATCCATTCCTCCCTCAATGGACGCTTGGTTTCTGTGCATAATGCTATGTATGATGAACACGAGTATACAAATATCTCTTTGAGACTTTGCTTTCATTTCTTTGGGGTAGAATTATTAATTTTTATAAGTTCTGAATGAGATTGTGTTTATGTTACTAAAAAGAGAAAAAGTACTGATCTCTTAGAGAGACATACTGAAGCATTTATGGGGAAAAATGAAATGAAATCTTAGATTTGCACTGAGTTCAGCAAGGGTAAGAGATTGTAAAATTAAACAAAATTCAACACATTTTGGTCGTTATGGAAGCAGGGGAGTTGGTAAGTGGGAGTTTGCCACCCTAGCCTCTACTCTCGCGTTTACTTGAAGTTTTCCATTTGAAAAACATTTAAAAACAAATGTGGTAATAGGTGCAAAGATGTATATTTATAGCAAAATTTAAAAAACAAGCTAAATGTACACTAATGGAGATTTGCTAAATAAATTATGATACATTGATATTATAGAATATTCAAAGCAGTCTTTTAAAAACTATTACTAGCCGGGCTCGGTGGCTCAACCTGTAATCTCACGCCTTTGGGAGGCTGAGGTGAGGGGATTGCCTGAGCCCGCGGGTTCGAGACCCACCTGGGCAGCGAGACCTCATCTCTACAATAAATCAAAAAATCAGCTGGGCGTGGTAGCGCATGCCTGTAATTCCAGCTACTTGGAAGGCTGAGGCGGAAGGATCGCCAGAGCCCAGCAGGTCCAGTCTGGGCGACAGAGTGAGACTCCAACTCAAAAAAAAAAAAAAAAACCTATCACTGAAGTATATTTTACTTACAGGGATATATATTTATAATATGCTGTACAATATGAAAAAGCAAGCTTATAAAATTATGTGCAATGTGTTCCCACTTAAAAACTAACATACATCTATACAGAAGTAGGCTTAAAAACTAACATACGTCTATACAGAAGTATGCAGTCAAAATTTCATCAGAGATTACCTGGGTTAGGGGGATTAAGGGCAATCTTTTCCTTTGTCTATTGGCTTTTTCTAATTTTTCTCCAGTGAGCATGAGTCATTTGCTCATGGAAAAATATTTTAAGGGAAGGGATTACACCTATATTCATGGTCACCTTGGTCATTTTGTTAGCTTCTCCTCCTATGCCCATCTGCGTGTCTGTGTCTCTGTGTATCTGTGTGGTGTTAGCCTATGTGTGTCTATGTCTGTGTGTATTTCTGTGTGTGTGTCTGCGTGTGTCTGGGTATATGTGTGTGTCTGTCTATTGTGTGTCTCTCTGTGCCTCTGTATGTATGTATGTATGACTCTATGTGTGTCTTTATGTGCCTGTGTGTGTGTGTCTGTGTATGTCTCTATATGTGTCTGTGTGTGTCTATCTGTATGTGTCTCTGTATGCCTATGTGTCTGTATCTGTGTATCTGTGTATGTATGTATGTACGTATGTATGTCTTGTGTGTGTCTATGTATGCCTGTGTGTGTGTCTGTGTGTGTGTCTCTATATGAGTCTGTGTTTGTTTGTAGATCTGTATGTGTGTCTATGCGTGCCTATGC
This sequence comes from Carlito syrichta, assembly GCF_000164805.1. Lineage (NCBI taxonomy): Eukaryota > Metazoa > Chordata > Mammalia > Primates > Tarsiidae > Carlito > Carlito syrichta. The sequence goes on along the minus strand of NW_007258211.1, from coordinate 500,302 downwards.
GTTTACGTATGCCTGTGTATCTGTGTGTGTCTGTATGTGTGTATCAATGTTAAGGTTCCTTTAGTGAAAACCATCTGCTAACTATCAGGGGACCAGCAGATGGTGTTGGTGACAACCACAGTCCTAATGTAAAGGAGTATCTATTCATTCATAATTAATCTCATCCGGAGCAGTAAGCAAAGCCAAGGTGTAACCCTGAGTTCAACAGGTCAGTTACTGTCTTAGTTAAGACTCATAACCAAAGTTACATAAACCATGCCAGGCATTATGTAATGCCTACGTAATCTCAGCACTTTGGGAGGCAGAGGCGAGAGGACTGTCTGAGCCCAAAATATCGAGACCAGCCTAAGCAACATGGTGAGGCCTCGTCTCTACAATAAATTTTAAAAGAAAATTGACTGGACCTGATGGCACACACCTGTAGTTCCGCCATTTGGAAGACTGAGACTGAAGGAGTGCCTGAACCCAGCAGGTCAAGGCTACAGTGAGCTGTAATCGTGCCACTGCACTCCAGCCTGGGCAGCCAAGTGAGACCCAACCTCAAAAAAAAAAAAAGTGACGTCAACCAACGTCAGAACCCAAGTCAGTGGTTCTGAAATGTGAAGACAAGCCATTTTCATTACGATCCTATAACATTATCTGCTGTTTTTACTCTCACTGGCTCATGAGGACATGGTGATGTTTTCCAGAGGGTCTGTGACATCGCAGCAGTCTGTGTATACATAGAAGCAGGGACAAGAATCAGCCATCCTCCATGAAGTCCAACATGCAAGAGATTCACAAATGGGCTAATTGTTATTTCTCCATGCCTTAATACATATTGTTTAAATTTCCCAATTTTAAACTCTAAATTTAGTAAATAGCAATAAATATAATCCACAAAAACAAAATCTGTTTGGAGTTCTCAACAAGTTTTTTAAGAGGGCCCGAGACCAAAACTTTTGGAAGACCTCTGTCTTAGAGGAAGGAAAAAAAACAAAGAAATTTCTAAAAAAAGATACAAAGTTCCATTACAGACCCAACCAATGGCAACGGGCCCCCTACGGGCCTAAGACCCGGAACCTGGAACCCAGAAGTCACCAAGACTCCAGGCAGCCTTGGGTTCTTCCCTTCCCGGGGTCCAGGGCATCTGGTTTCTGTATCTCTCTGAGTCTGAGCCTCTCCCCACCTACAGCTCCCATTCATCAAGCACTTTGTCAAACCTAAATCACAGAGAGGGAGACTCTCTCAAAGAAAATGATATTTATTTGGAAACAGGCATTGCAATGGGAACAAACGTCAGCGTCTTCAAGGAGGTAAAAGAAAACACAGATTTTTAAGGGGAAATTGAGGAGGGTTACGTAAGTTGTTTTGAGACATTTATCCTTGGCTACAAGGATCTAGAACAAGGGTGGTGTCAGTCCAAGGTTGGAGAGGCAGTTCCTGGGCAGGTGTCCTTGCAGAAGTATTTTATTTGTAGGCAAGCTTTCAGTGGCCTTTGTGGGAGGCTGTGGGTTTTGCAGTCTTTCATGACAGTCCTTGTCATCAGGCATTCTGGCCATTCATGGCCCTCCTTGGCCTCATCTTCAGGGTTTCAACGTAAGTGACTCCTTTTTGACTCTGAGAGTTTTCACCCTTTGAACGGTCCCCTCTTGAGGTGAAAAACCTAATAGTCAAGACTCCCCACAGTCTGACCCCAACGGGCCACCTTAACATCCAGTCCCTTGTCCCTCTTCTCAGCACCCGCACTCCAGACACAGAGAATGCAAGTCTCCAGTGTTCCAGCTTTTCTTCCTTCACCCACCCCCACTTGCTGGCATTGACCCACCATCACAAATGTCTCCTCCTTCACTTCTGGGTGACCGAGTCCTTCCCTCCTCCAAGCCACTGCTGGAAAACCACTTCCAGCAGGAGGCGTTTCCTCTTCATCCTCCCCCTTTCCATGGTCAGTAGCCTCACTCCCTCCCAGCCCCTCTCGGGTCACAGCTCAGCTCACCCTGCATCTGCTGGCCTGGTGCATAGACAGAGCTCCTAAACCTTTGGAATTTACTGTCTTTTGTAGGCTGAGATAGCTCACGGGAGGAGGAATACCCACGAAAGCTCCAGGATGGGTCTGGTGGCCACGTGATTAGACAGTTAGAACTTTCGGCAATCCCCCTAAACTCCCACCCAAAGGAGAGGAGAGTGGCTGGAGATGGAGCTAGTCACCAACAGCCAATGATTTCCTCAGTCACGTGTATGTAACGAGACTGATACAGGAGTAAACAGGAAGCAGGTTAGGCAGATTAGGGCGGGTCTCTAGTAGGCCTCCATTTTACCTGGAGAGACAGCTGCAAGCTGCAGGTTCCAGACAAAGGCCACACCCTTTCCCTTTTCATTGACTTTCTCTCTCTTTTTTGCCCTCCTACCTTTTCCTAATTGACCTGCCACCCTTTTGGTCCTTAATACCAACCAGTTAGGTTGGTGTGTTTTCAGTCCCCACTACCAACCAATCGGCACGCCTCGAGTACTCTGTAAAGCCTCAGTCTGACCTCGGCAGTCTCTCTTTTTGGCCTCAGCAACGCTCTTGGGGGCCTCTCTGGGAGGGGAGCCCTCACTGTGGGAGCTGCTAGTACTTGCTTCCTGAATAAACTTCTACTCACTCACCCTGTCGGTGTCCTCAATCCTTAATCTTGTTCGTCATGAGACCAGAACCTGGGATTCATCTGGGATTCATCCAGACAAGAAGAGAGCAGTAACCTTTCCTGGCCAGGAAGGAAATTCTCCAAGCAAGAGCTGAACGCTGTGACACTCCCCGAGGCTCCACAGCTGCCGGGCACCCCCGAGTTCGAGGGTGCAATGACGTCCTAGGTCACCACATGGGGCTCAGGCACGCTCGTGCCTTTGGTCTCGTTCTTGGACTCCACGTGGGTCCCAGGCTAGCAGTGCAGCCCCAGTGAAACTGCAACAAAACCTTCTTGAACTCCCCCAACTATGGAGTCTGGAGAGCTTCCAGGTGGGTGAGTCCCTCAAGGTGCTAAGAAGACAGTGCACCCAGAGGGCACGGAAGTCCATGCCAGGCCCACCTCCGTACCTCGCCCTGTGCCTCTGGTCCTGAATTGTATCCTTTATAATATATCAACAAACAAAGCAAAGTGTCTTCCAGAGTTCTGTGGGCTATTCCAGCAAATTCTTGAACCTGAAGAAAAGTTCTCGCTAGTTGGTCAGAAATACCAGGTGACCCCTGGGATTTGCAACTGGCATCGGAAGTGGGGCAGTCTTGTGGGACTAAGCCTATAACCTGTGGGGTCGGTACTCACCCTAGGAGGTCACGTCAGAATTGAATTAAATCGCTGGACGCCCAGTTGGTATGAGAGAATTGCAATGTTGACATGGAAAACAACCACACATTTGGTGTCACAAGCAGCACCACTCCCCTTTGTGTGCTCGAAGAACTATTCCAAGGCCTCCCTTGAAGGGAGTTCCCAATAAATGAGGGAGGAGTGAGGTGGGGTGCTGTTGGGTTGGGGCCTGCCGGTGCCAGGCCAGTGCCTCCAGGCCAGCTCACCACCGGCAGGCCTTGCCCAGACCATGAAGATTCGAGACTCCTAATCCTCGAGACCCCTTCATAGCTGAAATGGGTTTGTTCCAGTCTATGATTTTATGAAGCCTTGGAACCCAGGTCCTTGCTAATAATGCTCCTTCCCAGTCTTGGAGGTCATAAGTTGAGTGTCTCCGCACACTGACTTGGGAGGGAAAACGGCGCTCGATTGATTTTTGGCAAAAATCAATTTCTGGGGGAAAAAAAATATGTGTAACGGCTCTTAAAACCACACAAACTTACAAACTTTTTGAAGAACTGGATTCAGCTGGGAGAATTTTTCTCCCTTAAATAGGTACGGAGTCAGTAATTCCATCTCTATTGAGTTTTCTTTATCCCAGAATAGATTCCCTTGTTTGCGGCCCATATATTTTCAACCTCTTAATTTGGGTATTAATTTGTCAGTCCTCCCCACCGTGGTGCCCCAGGCTTCCCAGCTCAGAATCATTGGTGGCTTTCACAAAAGCACGGCTGCTCTCTCTCTCCTGGCTCATTAATAACAGGGCTTAGGGAGGCAGGGGTCCCGCGGCCGCCTGGCGTGATGGATGACTGTGGGTCTGCACCCTGAGTTTGGGCCCCTCCAAGTTCCTAAACTACACGATCCGCGCCCCCCTACTGGAGCCCATGGAAACCATCATTTTTCAGGCACTTCGAGGAGAGGCGCGCCGTCCAGCCTGCATTTGTTTTATCGGGCTCTTCCATCATCCATCTCCATTTCCCAACTGCACATCTCTGTCCTTCCCTGTAACTTCTAACGATCTAACGGGAGCCGCTAACTGGCCCAGTTTGGGCAATCCGAGTGCAGTTTGCACCGATGCCCCATTTTATTCCTCCTTCTTTGTCTGCTGGTGAAACCCACACTCCATGGGCCCCGCTAGCGCTCTGGGTCTCCCGGCCTTTCAATGGCTCCTGTGGCTGCACAGACCAGAGGCAGCAGCTCCCCAAGGCCGCGCAGGTGAGGAGCAAACGTAAGTGTGAGGTTCCCAGAGGATGCCGGGCTGCCAGGTATGCAGAGAGGGGCCCGTCTCAGGTCTGCCCAGGTTCCTTCAAGAGGCGTGCTCCGGTGGGGGCCGTAACAGTCACCTGCCCAGAGAGAGCTCCTGCCCCACTGCCAGAAGCCCAAAGAGGAGGTTAACAAGTCTTCCACACCCCAGCCATGTTATCCGGAAACCCCAGACCTTGGGTGGTTGCAAAGCTGCCAGTGGCAAGACACATCCCCTGATTCTAACATCCAGGTTCTGGAGACCATCCTCGACTCCCCACCAGTCCCACCTGGGGCACAGATTACGAAACAGTGACTAGATGCCACACATGCCCACCAACACAGCAACTTGGGCTCGCACAGTCTGTAAACACCTAAGTTCCAGGGCCTGGGAGTGTCTGAGCAGGCCAACACCCTAGCCGAGAGGAAAGGGGTCAGCCTCATCTTCACACCCAGGGGTACACATGTACACACATACACGCCCATGCTGGCTAGGTCAATGGCCTGCCTCTGCGCCCCGCAGCATTTGTCAGCCCATCCCTTTACTGCCTAACACCCCTGCTCACCTCCACCCTCCTTCACCCCAGCGACTGCAACCCCTGGAGGGCAGAGAGACGCTCTCCTCTGACTCCCCAGCGGTCCACTCTGCCCAGCTCCAAACAGGACTCCCTGGCGATGCTGATGTGAACTGAGGCTGGGGGGAGGCAGTGCCTCTGGCCTCTCCTCAACCTCCAGGACATTTCTTCCCTGTGGAAGCACATCTCATATATCCCAGCTAGGCTCCCTGCCGGCACAGGCCAGGCCCTCCTATTCCGTGAACCCCACGGCGTGGGAGGCAGCGTCCTGGCTAGGGCAGCACGGGCTTGGAGGACAGACAGAGCTGGCTCAGTCCTTAGATGAACTGCTGTCTCCCATCCTCTGAACCTCGGCTTTCTTAGCTGCACTAGCAACACAATCCCCATTTTGCAGCGAAGAATGCTGAGACTAAGATTCAAGTGGAACTGGGCTAGGTGCTCCGCTAGTTTTAGTCTCTCCCTAGGGCGCCCAGAGCCAGGGTCAATTCTCAAATGAGTAGTATTTTTCTTTTTTTTTTTTTTGAGTTGGAGTCTCATTCTGCCGCCCAGACTGGAGTGCAGTGGCCGCTCCTGGCCGCAGCCTCGACCTGTGGGCTCCAGCGATCCTTCTGCCTCAGCCTTCCAAGTAGCTGGAAATACAGGCACGCGCCACCATGCCAGGCTAACTTTTTTTGATTTATCGTAGAGGTGAGGTCTCGTCAAGTTGCCCAGGCGGGTCTCGAACCCGTGGGCTCAGGCAAAAATGAGTAGTATTTATAGTTGTCACCTTAATTCCCTCCTGAAATATACCTCCAGAAATCTCCTATTCAACCACCCAGTCCACGGCATACAATCCATCCTCCACCCTCTGACCTGTTACTTGAGGAACAAAGCGGACCTTCTCAGATGCTCTGAAGGTATGTGACGCTTAGGGCTACCAGGTTCATCCAGTCAAAATACAAGATGCCCAGTTCCATCTGAATATTGGATGGCACACATTCATACCAAAAAGCCACTTGTTGCTTATGAGAAATTCAAGTGTAACTGAGTGCCCTGTATTTATCTGGCAGCCCTAATGAAGTTCTTGGTGGATGAGCACTGATGTTTGTCGGGTCACTTGTTGGGAGGCTCCGACCCGTTCTCCATGCCAAGAGCATTCCGGAGACGTGGTGAAGGTTCTCCAACGCTCGGTAATTGGGTTGGCGAGGAAGCTCGGTGCACTGGGGCATGAACACAAAGCTCCCACCTTCCCAGAACCTGCCACCAGTTGGGTGCACTCACAACCTCACCCCCACTTCCCACAGGGGAGTAGCTCCCTGAATGACATCGCAGTTGGAGCCCATAATCTTGTGGTCATTTTCAGCTCATTAAAGCCATTTCATCGGGTTTTTGAGGCTCAGCCTTGTTCATTTTAGAACTTCGATCTCGTTTTCTGTTCAAAGCACGCCCTGCCCATTCCTCCTCCAGCACAAGCCGGTTTCATGAGCTTGGAGCTGGGGGGCCAGGGGAGGGGGTCACATGTTAACCTCCCCACCCCTTCCCCACGTCCGTCCCTCTGGGGTCGAGACAGGAGACAGAAGAGCAGCTATCCCTTGCACGACTGTCCCGGGAGGCTGTGGCCTTCTCTGGGCCTCATGCTACCCCAGTGAGGAGGCATCACCTCTTCCAGCTGGACTTGCCTCCACATCCCTCTGATGACCACCCCTCTGGCTCCTGCTGCCGAGTGAGGTCCCGGCCAGCCACGCCCATTCCCGTCCGTGGTGTCTGCAGGCCCAAGCGGGATCTAGCTCCTGTGTCTGCCTGGGAGTCCGAGGGGATGGTCCCAGCCCTGCCCACCACCCGTCTCCCCCCAAGCTCCAGCCAAGGGTCCAGCAGCATTGGACACTCTCATGGTTCAGGTTTCCCAGAAGCAGACTCTGCGGTGAGGATGTGTGAGCAAGCAAGTGAATTATTAAAGAATGCTCCTGGGCCTTGACTTTACACCAGTAACAACTGTGTTAGACTTCCAGTCAGCAGAACCGTAAGGTAATACATGTGTGTGGTTTCAAAAAAAAAGAAAAAGAAAAGAAAAGAATGCTCCTGGGAAAACCTGTTAGGGAATGCGGGGACCAGGCAGGGAAGGGACAGGAATCCAGAGAGGGGGATTTTGTCCCAGGCAAACCCCAGGGCAGGGGCAGCAAACGAGGGCTTGCGGAGCCCGGCCTTCGGACCACCTGTGGTCTGTGACCTCAGAATGGTCTTTAGATTTGTAAATGTAAAATGTAAAAATCTTTAGCCTCCTTCCATTTTGTCTGTGGACCTGCCAGGCCTAAAATAGTCACTGTCTGGCTGGTCACTGCGCCCCGGGCAGTGTGAAATCCCTGGTTGGATCCTGGCTTGAGCAAAGCTTGGAAAATATATTTTGGGGAGAAATAGGGAAATGTTATTATGAACTGGCGTTGGTGACATTAGAGAATCTGTTAGAGAGGTGTGCTTAATAAGGTTTGGCTTTCCTTGGCTTCAGTTAACCACAGTCAGTTAACCACAGACTGCAAATATTAGATGGAAAGTTCCAGAAGTGAGCAATTCTTGTGTTTTAAATTGCACACCGTTCTGAGCAGCATGATGAAATCTCACACGGCCCCACTCCACGTCCGCCAGGGACGTGAATCCTCTCTTTGTCCATCACATCCTTGCTGTGGACACCATTCCCCTGCCCCTCACCACTATACAGGAAGAAAACACAGTGTGCAGGGTTCGGGACTGTCTGCATTTCAAGCTTTCCTTGGGGTCTTGAAGCACATCGCCCGAGGATAAGGGGGGTCTGCTGCCTTGAGCTGAAATGTCATGATGGTTGTAATTTAATTCCTTCAATAAAGCAGTTGAGGCAAATACGGCAAAATGTTCGTGATGAAGCCGAGGTGACGGACTTCATTACTCCAGTCTCGTTACTGTATGTGTGAAATTTTTTTAATTAAAAAGTATGAAATTAATACTCACCTTCTATTTTTCACCTTCCATAGCTAATCCTTCACCTAAGTCCTGGCTATCTCGCTCTCACAGTTGTTCTCAAACATGGTCCTGTTTTTCTTTCTCTTTTTTCTTTTTTTTTTTTTTTGAGTTGGAATCTCACTCTGTCCCCCAGACTGAAGTGCAGTGGCCACTCCCAGCCACCGCAACCTCAACTTGCTGGGCTCTGGCGATCCTTCCTCCTCAGCCTTTCAAGTAGCTGGAACTACAGGCGCGCACCACCATGCCCAGCTAATTTTTTTTTTTTTTTATTGTAGAGATGAGGTCTCACCAAGTTGCCCAAGAGGGTCTCAAACCCACGGACTCAAGCAATTCACTCACCTCAACCTCCCAAGGCGCGGGATTACAGGCTGAGCCACCGAGCCCAGCTGGTCCTGTTTTTCAGTCCTGGCGCCATGACTCTATCCCAGGTTCTCATCAAAGACCACACAGCAGCACAGGACCACTTTGTATAAGGATAAAACAACCAGTGTGACACCTTCTTCCAGCAAACAGTCACTGAGGGCCTGCTGCATGTCACACACTGTACCAGGTTCTGGGGGCACAGCAGTGACACCACACAACTGTGTCCTCCCAGAGTTCCCAAACCTTAGAAACCCCACCACTAGTCACTACTCGCCACACCCCTGGGGCTTCACACTATTGTCCCTGGTCATCGAGAAAAGGTCATGTTAAACTCAGTGTGTCCTGTGTAGGAAGGCGTGTTTGTCTCATCCACGCCAGAAAAAGTTCCATGAAAATATTTCTTAATGCTGGCTACTGCAAGTGGTGCCCTCTCACTTTCCCTAAAAGGCCGCTCTCGGGGGTTATTCTGCCAGGGCTGAGCCTCCAGGATTCCCTCTCCCAATGTGCCATCCCCACCTCCATTGCCCCATGGTTCTGGACAGTGGCGTGCTGGCATATCATCACAAACTGGTCCTCTGGAAAGGGGATAAAAGCCCAGAGTTGGACGCTTGCCACTTCCTGTGGTGCAAATAATCCCATTTATATCAAGCTGCCAATGTGATGTCTTAGAACACAGAACTGGGGCGAGATGCACAGGAGCACACATAGTATTTTTATAATCACACGAGTACAATAGATGCCAATAACCTCCAGAGCAGCCATATGTAAAATCATTAGGAAGTGATGAGCTGTTAGTATTTTTTTTCACTTTTTAAAAATAGAGTTTATGTCATCAAAGTTTGTATAATTTAAATATTTTTCATTAAACAAATTTTTTTTACTTCAATAGCTTCAAAGGGTACAAATAGTTTTTTTGTTTGTTTGGTTTTTGTTTGTTTTTTTTGAGTTGGAGTCTTACTCCGTCACGCAGGCTGGAGTGCAGTAGCACGCTCATGGCCACCCTAGCGTCGATGTGCTGGGCTCCAGCGATCCTTCTGCCTCAGCCTTCCAAGTAGCCGGAACTACAGGTGCACACTACCACACCCGGCTAATTTTTTTTTTATATTATTTATTGTCGAGACGAGGTCTCGCCAAGTTGCCCGTGCTGGGCTCGAACCCATGGGCTCAGGCAATTCACTCACCTCGGCCTCCCGAAGTGCTGGGATGACAGGCTGAGTCACCGAGCCCGGCCACAAATAGTTTTTGGTCTGGGCTTTAAGTGTGCCTCCCACCCCCACCTGTGTACACTGTACAACAGGTGATTCTTTTTTCTGGCCCTCCACCCCCTCCCCTTCCCCCTTCTGAGTCTCCAGGGTTCATTATACCATTCTCTCTGTCTGTGAATATCCTTAGTTTAGCTGAAGTGCGTATCATTTAATTTTTAATAGTGCCTGCGTTTGACAACTGGTTTGCAAAATTCCTGAACATTTAGTGATCGGCTCTCACAAGCTGGTGCCAGCCCGCTCCAACGGGCCCTCCCTCATGGGCACAGACTGAATGCATAGAGCTGACCTGAGCTGAGAACATTAAATTGCTTTTTCCCAGTTCTGCACCTCAGCCTTCAAGTCTGAGCCAGCCTGAGGATCTGCGATAGCCTAGGCCACTCACCTCGGCCGCCACCCAGGAGGGTGCCCCAGCCTCCCTTCGGGTCCCTCACCCCCAGCAGGCGGGTCGAACACACCCTTCCAGGGCAGATGTGAAGAATAAATTAAATAACACGCATTCATTGCTTGGGCCCCACTCGGGGAGCAGCTGAAGAAACATCAAGAGGCCGGCAGATACCAGCACTCTGCCCAAAGTGCTCCTGAAACACCACAGGTTCTGCAAGATTGCACACGCAAAATTTTTTAAAAACACGGTTTATGATCAAAAATAAAAGTCAGGCAAACAGCCCACTCAAAACCTAGGAGTCATTGGAACCAGAGCACTGATAAAAACAGTGACAACCTAATAAAGATGCCCACTGAGTTAAATCCCCAGCCGGTCATACGCACCCAGCACCCAGCATCACTGGCGGTTGGTCCCTCGGACCCCTAAGTTCTGGGGCCTGAGCTTTCTCCTTCGAGAAGTGGGTCCCTGGGGGTGTTGGCTTCCTGGATAGACCAATTGCATCAGAATTTAAAAACTGACCCAGGATGTAGCCTGCTTGTCCATTTTTTAAAACACAATGGGATGTGTCTTCCCAGCTTCATCAAGGCTGCACTTGCAGCTTCACAGGACAGCTTAACATTGTAGATTTTTGTCTTTAACTTTTAAAATTTTTTTATTTTAAAATTGTGGTGTACATTTTAGGGTGAGGTATAGGAATATTCACTGTGCAGGTACCCTTGCTGATGAGGTGTGCCCCCTCTTCCCCAGGCAGATTTCCAATACCGTCAATTCCACCTCCCTGCTCCCTCTCCCCCGGCAGTTTCCTACTACTGTCAATCCTTTTCTTACAGTATTGCAGTAGTCGTTCAAGGTCCACTTATGAATGAGAACATGTGATACTCGGTTCTTTGTTTCTGTGAAAGATCACTCAGTATTAGAGACTCTAAGTCCATCCAGGTTGCTGCGAAGTTCATGATTTTGTTCTTCTTTATGGCTGCGTAATCTTCCATCGTGTGTGAGTACTACATTTTTTTTATCCAGTCTTCTTTTGATGGGCAGCATGGTTGGTTCCATGTTCTTGCTATTGTGAGCGATGCTGCAATAAACATACACGTGCAGGTATCTTTTTTAGAGAGTGATTTGAGCTCTTCCAGGTATATTCCCAGTAGGGGGATTGCGGGGTCATATGGAAGGTCGATTTTTAGAAATTTTAGGAATCGCCACACTGCTTTCCACACAGGCTGTACTAGTTTACACTCCCACCAACAGTGTAGAAGTGTTCCCTTTTCACCACATCCTCTCCAGCATCTGTTATTTTTTGAGTTATTGATGATGGTCATTCTGACTGGAGTTAGTGGTATCTCAGTGTAGTTTTAATTTGCATCTCCTTAATGACTAATGAGGCTGAACATTTTTTCATGTATCTGTTGGCTGCTTGTACGTCTTCTTTTGAGAACTGTCTATTCATATCTTTTGCCCACTTTGTAATGGGGCTGTTTATTATTTTCTTTTCAGCACGTTTGAGTTCCTTGTAGATCCTAGATGTTAGGCCTTTGTCAGACATGGAGTTGGCAAATTTTTTTCCCAGTCTGTGCACTGTCTCCCTGTTCTCTTGATGGTTTCTTTTGCTTTGCAGAAGCTTGTCAGTTTGATGAGGTCCCATTGTCTATTTTATCTCTTATGGCCTGGGTACTTCGGGTTTTGATCAAGAATTGGTTGCCAGTTCCAATTTCCATAAGAGTATCTCCTGAATTTTCTAAGGTTCTTATACTTTGAGATTTTACGTTCAGGTCTCTGATCCATTTAGAGTTGATTTTTGTGTATGGGGAAAGGTAGGGGTCCTGTTTCAATCTTCTGCATGTGGTCAGTCAGTTTTCCCAGCACCGTTTACTGAATAGGTTCTCGTCTCCCCAGTGGTTGGTGGTGGAGGCTTTGTTGAAGATGAGTTAGTTGAGAAATTGAGGCTTTGCTTCTGGAATCTCAATTCTATTCCATTGGTCTATATGCCTGTTCTTGTACCAATACCAGGCTGCTGTTTTGATTATTGTTGTAGCTTTATAATAAAGTTTAAAGTCTGGGAGTGTGATACCTCCTCCTTTGTATTTTTTTTGCTGAGAGTTGTTTTGGCTATTCTTGGTCATTTATGTTTCCATATGAATTCCTGTATTGTCGTTTCTAGGTCTGAGAAGAATGTTGCTGGTAATTTGATGGGTATTGCGTTGAATCTGTAGATGGCCGTAGATAGAATGGACATCGGAACAACATTGTAGATGCTTGATGCCACCAAACCACCCATTATTTGCACCAAAGGAAGCCCTTCTGCAGGATTTCAGCTTTTTTGTCCTTTAGGTGTTCTGTTGTTGAGTTTCCTCTTTCACTGGGAGAACCCTTGCTCCATCTCACCGCACACGGCTTCAAACTTGAAAAACAACGGGTATGCGCCCCCACTTTTCACTGACATCATTGCTCTAGTCAAGCTCGTGGGAGCCCATCCGCATCAGAGAAACATGTGTTGAAGCAAAGCTTGCTTCCGCTGTGGCTAATACATAGTTAAGTGGAAGGAAAATCATTTCACTTCTCCCCAAGAGCCCTCACGGAGGAGGGCTGGGCCTCAGGGATTATGGAGTCCAGACCACAGACACTTCTTTACTTAGCAAGATTCAGCCCTCATGAAGCAAACCTATATTTAGGGTTGCTTATTTCTTCAGGGTAAACACTTGCTCTGCACCTGCTCGGCATAAAAAAAGAGAAATGAGTCATTCATTTCCAAGAAGGGGCTACTCAGAGACACCAGTCGCCATTGCAGAACACACACACACACACACACACACACACACACAAAACTCTTCCAAAGCTTCATTTCTTCATCGACCAGGAAAAGTCATAAGACCAAAACAGAAGACCCCAACTCAAATCCTAAACAAGTTATCAAGATCTCCAGGGCCCTCCAGGGATTTTGCCCTCTGTTGGCCGTTTCCATCTTGGAAAACCCCATCTCCTTCTCATTACCCTTTAACAAATGTTTGTTGAATAATGGCTGTGTCAGGTCCTTGGAACCGCACACCCAGGAAAGAGGTTCTGTTTAGAAGGACTGAGAATTGTATCATCCAATTTAAAAAGCATTTTATTCATGTTGTTTTTCTATTTTAACTTTGGCTCCTGAATGTGGTGAGCCCCCAGGCTGTTCTTCCAAGAACCTGGGACCTAAAGATCCATCCCTGTCCTCAAAGACAATAGGAGAGCCAGACGTAGAAATGAAGTACTGGTAACTTAAAAGCAGCAGCAGAAACAGGGCCGAGAAATGGTCAGAGTTCTGGGAGGCCACAGGTGCCTTCCTAGCAAAAGGTGATACCTGAGGTGGGCTTTAAAGGATGCATAGGAGTTTGCCAGGGGAATCGGGATTGAAATACCTTTTCAAGGAAAGGGTAGAGAGACTGCTCAAAGGCCATGGAAAGAACTTTATGCAAGCCTCCATGGACGAGGTGTCCCAGGGTGCTTCTCAACCTCAGCGCTATTGATCAGGGCCTCTCAGCCTCAGCACTCCTGACGTTTTGCGCTGGATCGTTTTTTGCTGTGGACTGCCCTGTGCATTGTGGGATATTTGGCAACACCTCCAGCCTCTACCCACCATATGCCAATAGCACAAGCCCCCAGGTTTTAACAACCACAAGTGTCTCAAAACATTGCCAAAGTCTCCTGGGAGGGCAAAATCACCGCAGCCTAAGAATCACCATTCCAGACGTGATTCCTGCCATGACACTGGGAGAGAAATTCAGGCAGAGGGATGCTGGGGGAAGCAGAATTGAAAGTCCCTTTTCCCGTGGCCCTCGTGTCCCTGGCTTTCCTGGCAGCTCACAGCCTGGTGAGGATTGGTGACCACTGCTCTGGGTGGACTGAATGTTTTGGGGAAATTGACTGCATCATAAATGCACAGAGGCCCAGAGACAGGCTGAGGACCCTAGACTTCAGGGCTGCAGGTCCTCTCTGCCCACGCCATCCATCACCCGAGGACCTGCGGACAGCCCCCATTTCAGACAGACACTGGACCAGGGAACCTGCAGGGAGATCTGGGTACGGGGCTCAGAGGTGCAGTGGCAGGGACGGACCTGGGCAGTGGCTCAGCCTTCAGGAAGAGTGCCAGGAGAGAAACGGAGTACAATGTCAACGGCTAATCACGATGCCCGGCAGTCACCAAGGGCCCACGGACATCCCCTCTCAGGGTGCAGCTCCCGGCTGAGTGTCTGGGAAACATGTGTGTCTTTAGAAAAAAAGTCAAGGGCCCTATGCTGGACGCGGAGAGAGGAGACAGAGGTCTCAAGATGAGCCAGCCCACATCGCGCACCAAGCTCCCAGAGCTGCAGGATCCCACATTCTGGTTTCCCGAGTAGTCAAGTCTGAATTTCTTGGCCACACCTCCAAGGCTCTGACCTCTCCGGCCCTGTCTCTTCTGTCCGTCCTCCACGCCCAGAAGTCCCCCCACCTGCAAAGAGCTACTTGCAGTTTCCAGAGTGAACCACCGCCACAGCTGTGCTCATGCTGTTCCCTCCACCCAAATGCCCTTCTCACGTTGTTTCTGCCTACCTGGCAAACGCTGCACGGCTTAAGGGTCCCATTCAGAAGCCTGGGCCCCTCTCGGCCCCACCCCTCTGGTGAAACTGTCACCTCCCACCACTCCCTGCAAAGTCTCCGTCAGCCCACCAGGCCTCACCTTGTCTACCCATCCATCCATGCTGCCCCTGCGCTGACGTGAGCCCCACGAGGGCTCTGACCAGGTCTTCCTCCTCCCCCTGGCTGCAGCCCCAAGCACAATGCCAGGTATGGATCAGGTGCTCACATGTTTACTGAATGAATAACATCACTCCTTGTCCGCACCTCCCTGAGTCTGCAGGAAAATGGAAGAGGAAGGGTAGCACAGATCTTCCCTGTCTCACCTACTACAGCTTGTGTGTGTGTGTGTGTGTGTGTGTGTGTGTGTGTGTATACATGCAAGCCAGGACTCTCCCAGCCCTTGCTGCATCCAGACCGCCTGCTCCCTCAGGATGGCTTCGCCTAGGCCAATGTGACTCTACCTGAGGTGTGAATGGTTACCAGTGTGCATGTTCTTACCTCCACTGACCAAGGTATCCTAGTGGAACCCTGAGCAGCGTCATGCGGAGGAGGCGCCCGACAGGTGTGTGAAATGCGGCTTCTCTGGATTAGCACTGAGGGACAGCTGGCTGCAATTTATTCTTCCCTACCCTGCTTCAGGGAGTGAGCAGGTCCCTTCCTGCCACAGGCGGGGCTTGGACAGAGGTCTTGGGAAGACAAGTGCAGGGTTTTTTCTAGGCATCTGGGGCGCTTGGGGACTAAGTCAGCAGCTGTCAAGTGATGCATGTCAAAAGCATCCTCTGGGAGTCCAAGGAAGACCAAAGCCAAGGGCTTCCAAACCCAAGGAAGTATGAGACTTGCCCTCCAGTGACTGGTGGGATGGCAGGATGCCTCTGAAGGATTCTCAGTGAGAGGTAGGGTCAGAGGACAGACAAGCTGCAGACGCAGAAGTCTACGTTGTTGTTTTTTTAAATAACCAACCCTCTCTCCACCCTCATTGCTAGGAATCATGCGTGAGAAGTACGGGCCTCCCCAGCAGGGCTGACACCCTCAGGAGGAGGCAGTGGAGATAAAGCAAAGTGCCCCAAGGTGGGAACCCACCATCTGGTGTCAGGGCATAATTGCTGTAGCCACAGCAGGGATCTCAAGGTGACTCCAGGACCACTTTGTTCGCCCTGTTGGTTGACATCTCAATGAGCTCAGGGACCCCTGACAGGGACCCCCTGCTTCTGAACTTGAGTAGGCCTCCTCTAAGCCTTCTCTCAACTAGACCTTGTCCTGGCACGCCAAATCCAGGGTAGCAAAGAATCCTGCTAAGCCAGTTTATGGGAACGACCCCCCATCACCTGACAAGCAGTCGAGCTCCTATTCCTTCACCTTCGATACCCAACCAAATTCCCTTTAGTAATTTTCCATCCACTCCTTCATCCTACCCATTGACTACAGCTCCCAATTTGTTCCCATTGTATTTGGAGATGAGTCCACTCTCTTGCCCCTATTGCAAAAGTCCAGAATAAAATATTCCTTGCCATTTTTAGCAAGTGTCAGAATAGCTTCTCTTGGGCACCCTGGCTTATATACCACCAACACAGTGCCTGACCCAGAGCAAGGCCTCCTTATGCCTATTGGTTAAATTAATTCATAAACACTATTTCAGTGTCTAGCAATTTCGTCTATAAGTAAAGCAGACAATGGGAAGGGAGAAGGATGGAACCTGTGAATAGATTACAGGAGGAGAGTCAACTTATAATGAAATGTCCTGTGGAAGGAAGACCCGCGGCATGGTCACTTCCACCTAGGAGACTCTCACTCTTGGTGACTTCGTACTTGGTCACATCTGGGCGTGTACCTGCCCGATGCCCAGCCTTTCCTGGTCAGAACCAAGGACAAAGTTCTGGTAAGCAAAGCTGAAGGGAAAGAATATCCCAAACTGAGAAAGGGGCCCATCACTATGTTTATATTATGACTACTCAGAGCAGCAATGCTCTTCTTGACATTTTTTTTTTAAGAGAGAAAGCAAGATTTACTGAGAGGACAGAGAAGCTCCCACAGTAGGAGGGTACCCAAAGGGGTTGCCCTCTTCCTGAAATTTTGATCACAGAACTGATCTGAGGACACTTCCTCCTAGCATAAACATTGAGAAATTCTGGATAAATATAATAAGCAGCCTTTTTGATCATGACAAAGTCCCTAAAGAAGGAAATGGAGCTCCCTAGAGATCACAAAAGACATGAGCCGCTGCTGTAACAATCTGGTCAGGAGGATGGGGTAACAGAGCACGTGTGAGCTGCCAAAACTTAGAGGGATTGGAGCTTGATGCTTGCAGGGAGTGGATCTGATGCAGAAAGAAAGCACAAACTTGAAAAAAAATTCTCACAACTCAGGTGGATGATAGCTGAGAATTTAGGTGGACAATAAATAAATATTTCCCAGGGAATTCATAATCACAAGCCTGCCTTCACATAGATTTGGGGCTTGAATTTATATAACCCAAGTTGGTCTGGGAACCCCCAAGCTAAAAAATTTAGTTCTCAGCTAATGATGCCCCAAGGGACTCGGCCAAACCCAACACTCTGGAATTGGATATGCTACTGGAAAATCTAATCTTATAAATATGTCCATTCTCTCCGAATGGATTCACGGATTCAATAAAGTCTCAGTCAAATTACTCGCAACTGTTTTTGTGGAAATTGATAAGCTGATTCTAAAATGTATTTGGAAATGAAAAGAGTCAAAAATAACCCAAATAATTTTGAAAAAGAAGAGCAAAGTTGGAGAGTTCACACTACCAGACATCAAGACTTTTTAAGAAAGTCATAACATTTAAGTGCTGTATTGGTACAAAGATAGACAAACAGACCAATGGTGCAAAAGTGAAGGTTCCCCATACAGTCACCTGAATTATGGCAAAGGCGGTGCTTCAGTGCAAAAATAAACCATGACCCCTACCTCACACCGTGCCAGAAAAAGGCAGTTCCAAATGAATTGTAGGTCTAAGTATGAAAAGTAGAACAACATTTCTAGGACATAACGTGGGAGGAAGCCTTCATGACTTTGAAGTAGGCAACGATTTTATAAGCATGACACAAGAAGCACTGATAACCGTCAGGATAAAAATTAATAAATTGGACTCCATTAAATTAAGAATTTTTGGATTCAGATCAAAAATAAGCCACAGAGCCGGAGAAATATATGCAATAAATACATTTATTTCTCAAAAGATGTATATATGGCCGGGCTCGGTGGCTCAGCCTGTAATCCCGCCCCTTTGGGAGGCTGAGGTGAGTGGACTGTGTGAGCCCGTGGGTTCAAGACCTGCCTGGGCAGCGAGACCTCATCTCTACAATAAATCAAAAAATGAGCCGGGCGTGGTAGCACGTGCCTGTAGTTCCAGCTACTCGGAAGGCTGAGGCGGAAGGATCGCCGGAGCCCAGCAGGTCGAGGCTGCAGTGGCCGGGAGCGGCCACTGCACTCCAGTCTGGGCGACAGAGTGAGACTCCAACTCAAAAAAAAAAAAAGATGTATATACAAAATCCATAAAGAAGTCCTACAAATTAATCATAAAAGACAGACAACCCAACAGAAAAAGGACAAAAGTCTTGAACAACTACTCCACAAAAGATAATATTCAAATGCCAGTAAGCATTTTTTTAAAAAACCGCTAAACTCATTAGTTGTCAAGGAAATAAAAATTAAAACCACAGTACAATACTGCTAATCGCTTATAAGAATGGCTAAAATGAGAACGACAGTACCAACTGTTGGTAGGACAAGGGGCAGATGGAACTCCTGCACATTGCCAGCAGACATGTGAATTGGTACAGCCACTTTGGAAAGCTGAAGTACATGCATGTCCTGTCATCCGGCAATGCCACGCAGCACAAGTGCTTCATGTGTGCCCCAGAGGATGTTGAAAGAAATGTTCACAGCAGTATTGCTCGCAGCAGCGAAAAGCAAGAAGCAGAGAACTTCCGGCAAGATGGCGATGGGGCTGCATGATCTGTGAGACCCTCTGTGAAAGAGAACACCCATAAAGACCCTGGCTCTCTCCCAAGGGCTGCAGCTCCCATCTTCCGCAGCCTGCTCTTCACCGGGAGCTCAGCTGCCACTGCCGTCACTACTCAGACATCTCGGCGGTCTGGGCCGCTCCCACAGTCGTGGATGCCGCAGCCACGGTCATTGCCCGCCCATGCCTGAGGTGACCCACGACTTCAGACCGTGAAGCCCCCGCAAGCAGGATCTTCTGAGATCGCCGCTGCTCGGCTGTTGCTGCCACTGCCACCGCCACGCCACGTCCCTTGCCCGGAGCCAGGCCTGTGGAGCTCCCCCAGTGTAGGGGAAGTTGCAGCCTTCGGTCCCAGATCCATAACCGGCTCACTCCCCGCTGGACTGCAGCGGCGAGGAATCACCACCTGCTGGAGATCGACAGCAACACCATCAAAACGGGAATGACAGAGGCTCTTTCCTCTTGATAAACAGACAAAGCCAGATCTCAGTGATAGACTGGGCAGGGGGCCCATATCCGAACTGTTCTTCACAGCAGGCCAGGGGCCACTGACCCTAACTGTGAACAATTCTACCAGCCTGCAAAGACAGCTAGAAATCAGAGCTGAAAGGACATTGGACTTAAAGGAAAAGTCTCAGAGTGTGCTTGGTTGGTTCTGTTAGTCTACTGACTTTAATCTATCCCTTCCTCCCCCTTTTTTTTTCCTTTTTCCGTTCTTCCTTTTTTCTTATTTCTCTGTAAACTCCATCTTTGTATAGAGGAATAGCACACCAATAAGGAGGTTGGTCAGTGTGTATGTTAGCATCCTTGTATGTTTTAGCTTTCTATATGGTTGTTGGTTAGTTTTCAGTGGTAGTTATTGTTTTTCTTTATATTTGTTTCAGTCTTTGTATCTCTTTTCACTTACCAGTCGATACACGCACCTCTTTTCCCTCTCACTCCTCTCTTTCTCCAGCCCCTCCTCCCCCCACTGCCTGCTCCATTCTCTTCCCTCTGTTAACCTCATTTTGCTTTCAGGGAGTAAACCTACAACCCCACTGCATGGACGGACTCCAAGGCAGTGGGAAGTGGATTTCAGACTACCATACAACTGTGGGCAGATACCAGGATCTGCAGAGAGATTTTGAGTCACAGCTCCCCCCTTAATTAAATCTCAAAACTGCAAAAAGGACTGCCCTCAACCTACTGTCCAACTCCAGAACTGAACAAAGCCAGAGGAAATACATTAGGAAGAATAGGAGATTGAACAAACAGAAGTAAAAGCAATCCCTCCACCCCTGAATTGCAGAATTAAAGAAATCGGGGAAGTGGAGGGAAGGGAAAAGTAGGGAGGAAAAATCTGCACAAATGAAGAAAAACCAAAAGAAGAATACAGGGCTCACACAGACCCCTGGGGGTCAGACACTGAGAAAACAGACTTTGGAACACAAACAATGAAGAGCCCCCAGAATGACTGGTCAAAAGCAACAAACCCAGACATCAAGACATTAATAGAGAGAATTTTAAAAATTGAGGAGAGACAAGAGGAAAATAGGAAGGAGCTGATGACAGAAATAACAACAGTAAAGAATACTGTGATGGAAATAAAAAACAAACTAATAAGAATGGAAAGCAGAATTAGCCAAGCAGAAGAAAGAATCTCAGAGCTTGAAGACCAAAATACAGAACTAATCTGAACTGTCAAAAACATAGAAAAGAAGGTTTAAAAGACAGAACAAAACCTTTAGGAGATGAATGATTACTTCAAGAGACCCAATCTAAGAGTAATTGGCCTCCCTGAGGCAGAGAGAGAGTCAGAGGTCACACTGGAACAAACATTTCATGAAATCATTCAAGAAAACTTCTCTCATCTCATCAGTGATGCAAAAATTCAAGCACAAGAGATTCAGAGAACGCTTGCAAGACAACAAATGAAAAGACCAACTCCCAGACACATAATAATTTGCCTAAATAAAGTAGCTATAAAAGAAAAATTCCTAAAAACAGAAAGAGAAAAAGACCAGACTACCTACCAGGGAAGACCAATTAGAATAGCAACAGATGTATCTACAAAAACCCTCCAGGCTAGGAGAGCCTGGAGCCCTATCTTCTAAAAGGTAAGCAATTTCAACCAAGAATAACCTACCCAGTCAAGCTAAGCTTCATTGGTGAGGGAGAATTGAAATCTTTTCCAGATACCCAATCCCTAAGAAACTACGCTGCCACCAGACTACCTCTATAAGAAACACTTAAGAAAGTACTGAACACAGAAGAAAAGGAAAAAAGAACAACAACATCCTTCACAAGAGTACAGGCAAAAAATTAAAAACACACATGATCCAACTCCAAAACCAAAAGAAAGACAACAAACAAACAGGAACAGCAACTCTGTAAGAACCTTATGACAGGGATCAACTTTTGCATTTCAATAATTAGCCTAAATGTGAATCGACTAAATCCACAACTGAGAAGACATAGAATGGCAAAATGGATAAAATATCACCAGGCAACAATTTATTGCCTTCAAGAGATTCACCTCACTAGAAAGGACACTCACTGACTCAAAGTAAGAGGATGGAAAACAAACTTTCAGGCGAACAGAACACAAAAGAAAGGAAGAGTTGCGATCTTAATTTCAGACAAAATACCCTTCAAGCTATTAAAAATTTAAAAAGATACAGAAGGCCATTACATAATGATAAAAGGTTCAATTCATCAACAAGAAATATCCATCTTAAACATATATGCACCCAACATAGGAGCACCAACTTTCATAAAGCAGCTTCTACATAAACTCAAAAAAGATATCAACTCTAACACCATCATAGCTGGGGACTTCAATACCCCACTCACAACCCTAGACAGATCATCAGGACAAAAAATCAGCAACAAGATCCGGAACCTCAATGTGAGTCTTGACCAAATGAACTTAACTGATACTACAGAACACTCCATCCAACAACACAGAATATACATTCTACTCATCACAGCATGGAACGTACTTTAAGATCAACCACATACTTGGCCATAAATCAAGAATAAGCAAATTTGAAAGGGCCGAAATTTTACCATGCACCTTCTCGGAACATAGTGGAATAAAAATAAATATTAACATCAACAAGGTCCCCCCAAAACCCACAAAGACATGGACACTAAACAGCATGATGCTAAACAATTCCTGGGTCAACATGGAAATCAAAACAGAGATTAAAGGATACCTGGAAACAAATGAAAATGAAGAGACATCTTACCAAAATCTCTGGGATGCCATGAAAACTGCAGTAAGAGGAGAATTCATATCCCTACAAACGCACCTGAAGAAAATGGAAGGATCACAAATTAACAGCCTAACAAGCCACCTAAGGAAGCTGGAAAATCAAGACCACCAAAATTTCAGCAGAAGAATCCAGATCACCAAAATAAAAGCCCAAATCTGGGACATAGAAGACAAAAAGATAATACAAAAAGTCAATGAAACAAAAAGCTGGTTCTTCAAAAGGATAAACAAGATCGATGGTCCCCTACCTAGAGTGACCAAGAAAAAGAGAGAAAAAGCCCAAATAAACACAATCAGAAACACAAAAGATGAAATCACATCTGACCCTGAAGAAATACAAAAGATCATTAGAGACTACTATGTACACTCGTATGGAAACAAACTTGAAAACCTCAAGGAAATGGAGGACTTTCTGACATCACACAACCTGCCTAGGTTGAAACAAGAAGAAATTGAGACCCCAAATAGACTAATAACAGTCAAGGAAATTGACTACGTAATAAGAAAACTACCTACGAAAAAAAAGCCCTGGACCAGATGGCTATCCAGAAGAATCCTACAAGACATTTAAGGAAGAGCTGATACCAATCCTACTGAAGGTATTCCAGGCAACTGAGAAAGATGGAACTCTCCCCAAATCATTTTATGAAGTTAACATCACATTAATACCCAAGCCAGGTAAAGACTCAACAAAGAGAGAGGACTGCAGGCCAATATCTTTGATGAACATAGATGCTAAAATTTTCAACAAGATCCTAGCAAACCGGATTCAACAACACATCTCAAAAAGCATCCATCATGACCAAGTAGGCTTTATCCCTGGGATGCAAGGCTGGTTCAACATTCATAAAACCATAAATGTAATTAAATACATCAACAGATGTCAAAACAAAAACCACATGATTCTATCATTAGATGCAGAAAAGGCTTTTAATAAAATCCAGCACCCCTTCTTGATAAAAACCCTCGAACATCTAGGCATACATGGAACATACCTCAAAATAGTAAAAGCCATCTATGAGAAACTCACAGCCAGTATACTCCTAAAGGAACAAAAATTGGAACCATTTCCCCTGAAAACTGGAACAAGACAAGGATGCCCACTCTCACCCCTCCTGTTCAATATAGTATTGGAAGTCCTGGCTAGAGCAAGCAGACAAGAGAAGGTAATCAGGGATATCCAAATAGGAAAAGAGGAAGTCAAGTTATCTCTCTTTGCAGATGACATGATCGTGTACCTTGAAAACCCTGAAGAATCTGTCAAAAACCTCCTTACACTGATAAAAGACTTTGGCAAAGTCTCAGGATATAAAATAAATGTGCAAAAGACAATCACATTTCTTTACACCAATAATAAACAAACAGAAACCCAAATAAAAAGCACAATTCCATTCACAATAAGCCACAAAAAAAATGAAATACCTCAGCAGCTTCCTAACCAGAAACGTGAAAGACCTTTACAGTGAAAACTACAAAACACTGCTCAAAGAAATCAAAGATGACACAAACAAGTGGAAAAATATCCCATACTCACGGATTGGAAGAATCAACATTGTGAAGATGTCCATCCTACCTAAGGCAATCTGCAGATTTAATGCAATACTCATCAAATTACCAGCAACATTCTTCTCAGGCCTAGAAAAAACAATACAGGAATTCATATGAAAACACAAACGACCAAGAATAGCCAGAACAATCCTCAGCAAAAAAAGACAAAAAACAAAAAACAAAGCAGGTGGTATCACATTACCAGACTTCAAAATTTACTATAAAGCTACAATAATCAAAACAGCTTGGTATTGGTACAAAAACAGGCATATAG
>NW_007258211.1:419091-475662 GCF_000164805.1 Carlito syrichta | reverse complement strand
AAAGATCTGAGTATCACATGTTCTCACTCATATAGTGGACCTCGAACATCTACCATAATACTATAAAAAAAAGGACTGGTAGTGGTGGGAAACTATGGGGGGGTAGGGAGGGAAAGGGAGGTGGGACTAACGGTAGTCAATATCTGTCTGGGGACGGGGAGACACCCTGTATTAACAAGGGTGCCTGAATGATGCATGTTTGTATACCTAACCCTTAACTGTACACCACAATTTTATAATAAAAAATATAATTTAAAAAAAGAAAAGCAAGAAACAACCCAAATGTCCATCGTCCATAGAGTGAACAAATACAGCCATATAATGAAAAGCTATACAGCAATAAAAATTATAACTGTTGTTACATGCAATGGCATACATGAGTCTCACAACCAAATGCTGAAGCCAGGCACTAATGGATACGTACTGTAGGATGCCATGCATTTGAAGTTCAAAAACAAGCAAAATGAGTCTATGCTGGTAGAAGTCAGGACATCATTTACCTTTGGGAGGTAGTGACTAGAAGGGGCTATGAGAAAGCTTCTTGGGAGCTGGTAATATTCTATGTCTTAGTTTAATGCAGTGGTTACACACAGACCAAGAGGCTTTTTAATTCATTATACATGTATAATGTATGCGCCTTTTGGCATGATTTTATACTTCAATAAAAAGTTTACTAAGAAAATTGTCCAACTCTTGTTGGAGAGCTATGCCTTCTGTTCATACCATGCAAAATCGCCATAAACAAAGCTTAAGTAAAGACTAGTTGAGAATCTAAAATCACAAAACACACAAGGAAATATCCACGACAAATAAGAGTCAGAAAATACCAAAGAAAGAAAGCAGGACTAGACTTCCAAGAACTCAGATAACAGAACTATCAGAGGAAGATTATGTAATGAGAGGCTAGTGGTCCTTGGAGTCTGGTCCCCAAATCAGTGCTGCTCAGATTTATCTGAAAATTTGTCGTAGATGCACATTCCCAGGCCTGCCCCATACCTACAGAATCAGAAACCCTGGAGGTGTTTTGATGGGACCTGCAGGCCATTCCACTGCACACTAAATTTGGCAACCACTCCTTTAAATCAATAAAGCTTGATTTCCATGGAAGCATTTTTCCTTAGATGGGGGGGTTTCCTTTTCCTGATTGTCAAGGTCTTACGTGTGATTGTAATGATTTTAGAAAACACAAACATGTTGAATAATGAAAATAAATATACCCATCTGCCTACACTCAGAGATTACCAGTACTTTTAAAGGTGTGTTTTTGGAAAATAGTTGCATCTCCTTCCATCTGCCTCGCCCAATCAAACAGTGGATTATCCACCATCTTATGCTGCTTCCTTGGTTCCTGAGTGAGTCTTGCCCCCCGGAAAAGCCTGTAACTTCTAGACAGCAAGGGCTGAGTCAGCTCTAACAGAGCCATAGGGACACAGGCTCTGGGTGTCTCCTGGACAGAGCTATGGTCCAACCTTCTCACTCTACAGGTGAGCAAACAGAAGGCCCACTGCTACCGACAGTATAGTACCCAGAGTCCAGATCACCAGGGTGCTTTCCAACACGTGCCCCTTTGTGAGGGTTGCCAGTCAGGGCTGCCTTGGTGTTCTGGGTGCCACTGAGGTCACTGTCTCCTTTCTCCTCCTGTCCCCTGGGGCATCTCAATGCTTCAACGGTGACGCCATTCACTGATGGGTAATGTTCTCACTTACCCCAAGACTCAACTCCCTTGACACCAAGCCCAGTGGCATCCAGACACGCTGTTTTTCAGTGGTGCTTTCCAGAGTTTGATGACAGCCAACTATTTCCCACTGATGGATGAGAACCAAGTGGAAAACAGAGAATAGCCTGTGGTTATTTCATTTTGTTTACAACTATTTGAAACTCAATCCTACAAGACACTGTGACCCCCCAAAATAAAAATAAATATGGTTTTCTTAGTTGAACACTGATGAATATCTGTTTGTGTCTAAAAGGATTTTTACTGAAAACAAGAGCTGGCACTGCTGGGGAGAAATAGGGATGCGTCTACACTGCTAGTGGGAATGTAAGTTAGTTCAGTCTCTGGAAAGCAGTGTGGAAATTTCTCAAAGAACCGAAAATTGAGCTTCCATATGATCCAGCAAGCCCTCTTCTGGGAATATACATAAATCATCACCAAAAAGATACCTGCACATATGTTTACTGCAGAACTATTTACAATAGCAAAATCATGGAACCAACCCAGATGCCTACTGAAAGTGGACTGGATAAAGAAAATGTGGTACATATACACAATGGAACATTACACAACCATAAAGAGCAAAATCATGACCTTCCTAGCAACTTGGATGCAGCTGGAGACCATCATGCTAAGTGAACTATCAGAGAAACAAAGAACTGAATACCACCTAGCCTCACTCCTAAGCGGGCCTTGATCACTGGTCACATGAGCAAAATGTTGGTATTAACAGATGCCGGACACTGTTACAGGAGAAGGGGGGGCATGTGGCAGCACGATGGGTACCTGGTCCACTATTGGGTGAGAGAGGGCCAGCTAGGAGCCCAAGCTTCACCTGCGTGCAACCTACTTATGTAGGAAATCCCCACTTGTACCCTACAACTCTATAATTTTTTTTTTTTTTTTTTTTTTGAGTTGGAGTCTCACTCTGTCGCCCAGACAGGAGTGCAGGGGCCGCTCCCGGCCACCGCAGCCTCACCTGCTGGGCTCCGGCGATCCTTCTGCCTCAGCCTTCCAAGTAGCCAGAATTACAGGCACGTGCTACCATGCCTGGCTGATTTTTTTATTTATTGTAGAGATGAGGGCTCGCCAAGTTGCCCAGGCAGGTCTCTAACCCGCGGGCTCAGGAATTTTTTTTTTAAGTCTGAGGAAAAAAGGATGTTGGCCGCCCTGGGCTTCAGTGAAAGAGAAGCTATTGTTTCTTAAATAGGAAATAGTGGAACTTGTAGGCACAGCCATCACCAGTGTGAGGTGCAGAGGCAGCCCATCTGAGAGTAGGCCATCAGTAAAACCATGGGTGCTGGATCCCAGAAGGCTGTTGAATGAAATTCGTCAAGAAGTGTCACCGTGTATCCATTTTCTATCTAATGGAGAGCTTGTTTTCCCATTTGGGTCCCCGTCAAGAGCTTATCTTTCTGGGCAATTGGAAGAGAATATAATACCTTTCAGCAAGGTGCCCTGCTGGACCCTGATTGCACCCAGGAACAGAGGCGTAGATGCAAGCAGAGAAGCAGGGCCATAGAGTGATGAAACAGTGGAAACCGTTCGCAGGTGAAGGAAAGTGTAGCCTCCCCAGCTCTGTGAAGCCTCCCCTGACCACCCTCGGCCGACAGGAGCTCTCCCTCTCCTGGGATCCCGCTGCCCAGAGGGTCACCCCAAAATAGCCATGAGCTCATTAGATGGGAACAGTTGGCCTGAACATCCCCCACGTGCCTGTGAGCTGCTCGCTCTCTGAACCCGGGGACCCAGTACAGCGGGAGGAGAACATGGGCTTGGAGTCCCACAGCTCAGGGCTCAGCCCAGTTCCACCACGTGCACTCTGCGGTGGCTGGCAAGGTACGTCACCCTGCCAGGCCTCTGTCCCCGCGGTTAGAGTGGGAATCGCGCGGTGCTGCCTCGTAGAATGAAGTTAAACAAAGTTGTATTTTGAAAGCATGTAGCACGATGCCTGGTCCATACCGAGCACTCAAGAAACGTTAACCATTCGTCAGAGGAGTGGCTGGGAGATCACTGAGTGTTTGTTATTGCTGTTTCTGCCGCCAGCAACTCACAGAGCATATCTGAAGGAGCAAACCTCCACCAGAATCAGTGAAGGTCACTCTTTAAGAAATAACTGAGAGCCGGGCTCGGTGGCTCAGCCTGTCATCCCAGAGCTTTGGGAGGCCGAGGCAAGAGGATTGCCTGAGCCCATGCGTTCGAGACCCACCTGGGCAGCTTGGCGAGAACTCGTCTCTAAAACAAATCAAAAACTAGCCAGGTGTGGTAGCGCACGCCTGTAGTTCCGGCTCCTTGGAAGGCTGAGGCGGAAGGCTCGCCGGAGCCCAGCAGGTCGAGGCTGCGGGGGCCGGGAGCGTGCCACCGCACTCCAGTCTGGGCGACAGAGTAAGACTCTGACTCAAAAAAAAATAAATATTTGAGCAGCCCCAACCCTATCCCAAATGGGTACTTGGTGCTTTTTTTTCTTCTTTTGTTGTGTGTGAGAAAGCAGGATTTATTGAAAGAACAAAAAAGCTCCCACGGTGGGAGGGGACCCTAGGGGGTTGCCCGACTTGGTGCAAATTACAAAAGGATTCCCACAAGACACTTTCCTACCATCTGCCAAAAAATCAGCACAGTCATTCCCCAGATCCACAGTGCCTGGGAGCAGCCCCCCTGCGAGCTATGTAGGGAGACTCACATCTGCACGTTGCCAGAGGCCACAGAGAGGCAGTTCAGAGTCAAGAAGCAAGGCAGGGAGGCTGGGGACTGAAGTCACAGCGGGTGGCCCTCCCAGGCAGGAGCCACGCTGGGCTGCAGAGAGGACAGGGCCGTCAAGACAGGCCCTCTTAGCCCTGATGAAGATCAGCCCGCCTCTCTGCAGAAGATCTTTTGGGTATGGAATTTGGAGGGAACAGGCTGATCAGCCCATGTGTTATGAATTTTCTTTTTTTTTTTTTAAGATGTGGGGTACAATTCAGGCAATGGCATACAAACGTTGACTGTGCAGGTACCCTTGTGGATGAGGTGTGCCCCTTCTTCCCCTGGCAGTCTCCCTCAACTGCCAATCCCACCCACCCACCGCCCCTCCCCTGGCAGTAAGAATTTTCTTACAGAATGTTTTATACATCTCTCTCCTTAGGAAAACAGAAGCAGAGAATTCCTGATTCCAGCAAAGTGGTGAAATAAACTAGCATAAAACCCTTCCACCACAAATACATAGAGATTCTAGAGAAACCAATACTAAAAATACATATTTTATTCAACGACTTTATTTGTCGCCCAGGCTGAAGTGCAATAGTATGATCACAGCTACTGCAGCCTCGACCTGCTAGGCTCAGGTGATCCTTCCGCCTCAGTCTTCCAAGTGGCTGGAACTACAGCCATGCACCACCATGCCCAGCTAATTTTTTTATTTATTGTAGAGACGGATCTTACCAAGTTGCCCAGGATGGTCTCAAACCCCTGGACTTAGGCGATCCTCTCACCTCCGTCTCCCAAAGTGCTGGGAATATAGGCGTGAGCCACTGCACCCAGCTCGACTACTTTTTAAATGTTCCCCCTAAGGAGAAACCCATTTCCAATGGGGCCGAAAAGAAAATACACCAAGGAGAGGTAATAACCACCCAGGAGAGGGACAAGTACCATACGCTGGTCTAATGAACAGAATGCTGAAAACACCACAGAATGGGGTGGTCAGCACGTCTTTCCTTTCTGTTCACATACCAAACCCTCTTTTTCTTTTTTAAGTC
This sequence comes from Carlito syrichta, assembly GCF_000164805.1. Taxonomy (NCBI): domain Eukaryota; kingdom Metazoa; phylum Chordata; class Mammalia; order Primates; family Tarsiidae; genus Carlito; species Carlito syrichta. The sequence continues at coordinate 470,220 of NW_007258211.1, read as the reverse complement.
CCAGGTGTAAACAGAACTCAGTTTGGGGGATCATGGGAGAAAGAATTGAAATAGGTCATCTGTAAGTTCCCGAGTTGGTTCAGCAGTCATTCTACAAACTGCCCACCTTCCAACCCTCCTAGTGGATTGTGACTTTAATGGTCACTACTTCCGCCAAAAGCAAAATAGAGAGCCAGGTACGCCATGAAGTTTAAAGACCCTCCTGTCTAAAAATATGTCCACTGCTAGATCATGGGGGCCTGAAATTTCACCACCAAAGGTTCAGTGTTTGGAGTGAAGCATTTGGAAAGCAAAGAGGAGCCAGCCTCGGTGGCTCAGCCTATAATCCCACGCCTTGGGAGGCTGAGGTGAGTGGATTGCCTGAGCCCGCGGGTTCGAGACCCGCCTGGGCAGCGAGACCTCATCTCTACAATGAATCAAAAAATCAGCCGGGCGTGGTAGCTCATGCCTGTAATTCCAGCTACACGGAAGGTTGAGGCGGAAGGATCGCCGGAGCCCAGCAGGTCGAGGCTGCGGTGGCCGGGAGCAGCCACTGCACTCCTGTCTGGGCAACAGAGTGAGACTCCAACTCAAAAAAAAAAAGAAAAGAAAAGAAAAGAAGGAGAACCGAGGCAGGGGAGGGGCAGGTGTGACCTCCCTCCAGGGTCTAGAGGCCCAGGAGTAGGAGGGAGGGGGCGTGAAGGTGACATGAGGGCGCGGAAGGCCCATTCTGCAGGCTTTGGCCCTTGACCCAGGCCTGGGGTGCAGACACTGTTGGAAAAGCCTCGAAACGGAGCACCAGGAAGAGAGGTGTGAAGTCAAGGCCCAGAGTAAATCAGCAAAGGGAAAATTAAGAGGATCAATAAAAGAGTTTAATGAAACATAAACGGGTTCCAGGAGGGCTTAAATAAACTCATGGTCAATCCATAGCAGGTGGTTAAGTTGCATCCCTGACTCTCAAAGGTTGATGTTGTGGAAAACAACCCTGCCCTCCTCCCAGGAGTCCCGGGAATGGCACCAGAGCCTGAATCCCTGGCTACAGAAACCAGGCCTGACCCGCAGAAGGGAAGGAGCGGAGGCTCTCTCGTTCGTTTGTCATTGAGGGTCCCTGATGGGAGCAAGGAGGCGGTCCCCAAAATATCGGCAGGCAACGCCTGTCATGGCCGGAAGGCACTGAGGACGCTGGGGTGGAGGAGCAAAGCCAGATAGCCCGTCTGGCTGCAGCCCTGACGGCGGGCGGCAGACAGCAGACGATGCCCTGGTACCTCGCCCCTGTCCCAGGCATCTCCACAGGGAGCCACCGTGCCACGTGGGAGCTCACATCACCCAGGAGTGCCAACTCGGGCCTCTCTCTGCCCCACCCCACCTGGGCTCTGATGCCAGTGGCCCATGTGGGGAGGGGTGCCCCACACCCGTGCGGGGAAGGGGTACCCACGAGCAGGTGCACACTGGGGAGAGCGCCAAACCCCTTGGCTTCAGTCTTCCCTGAGCCACCAAAGGCTTGCCCTCCCCTGCCTCTACACCACCAGGACTCCCAATTCTCTGCAGAAGGGAGGGACCAGCCCCCACTCTGATGACTCCTTTCCTTTCTCCCTCTTTTCCTGGAGAAGGGAGAGGCTGCCCACGTGCTACCGCCTGACTAACACGTTGCTTCTGGCTAACGCCCGGCCTTTCCTAAGGCAGCAAGCAAACCTCAACCAACACGCTTTCTTTCCTCGCCAGGGAGGACGTCCTGTGATCCGAGGCCCCGGCGTTGGGCTCTAAACCTGGAGCCACAGAAAAGGAGCCGCTGAGTACACCCCCATCACATTTTCCCACGGTAAGCTGTGCAGCCACAGAGGACATCTGTGCTTTTCCAGATGCCTCTCGTTTCCAAGAAAGCGGGAGCAGAGCCGGGCTCGGTGGCTCAGCCTGTCATCCCGCGCCTTTGGGAGGCCGAGGTGAGTGGATGGCCTGAGCTCGAGGGTTCGAGACCCGCCTGGGCAACTTGGCGAGACCTCATCGCTACAATAAATCAAAAATCAGCCGGGCGTGGTAGTGCATGGTAGTTCCAGCTACTTGGAAGGCTGAGGCGGAAGGATCGCCGGAGCCCAGCAGGTCGAGACTGCGGTGGCCGGGAACAGCCACTGCACTCCAGTCTGGGCGACAGAGGGAGACTCCAACTCAAAAAAAAAAAAGAAAGAAAGAAAGCGGGAGCTGGGTCTGCCCAGACAGAGTGTGTTTCTCTCCTGAAGTCTCCAGGGTTGACTAGGAAACTCTGGGTACTCGGCGGAGTCCCCAGCTCCCGACACCCCTTCCCTGGGCTGTCTCGGTCAGGAGAGGACATGGTCCAGAATCCTCCGCCAGGCTGTGGCTCTCATAGTAACCTTCTCTTTGGGATCAGCTCTGGGGACCTGGTCATTCCTCCACGCTCGCACCCAGGTCTCCATATCTGTGACTGATTTGCCTCTCCCCTTGGAGGTTGTCCTCAAGGCATTCCCAGCCTGAGAAGTGAGTGTTGTGCTTTTTGTTTGTTTTTCTGACTCAGGGTCTCACTCTGCCACCCAGGCTGGAGCACAGTGGCATGATCAAGGCTCACTGCAGCCTCAACCTACTGAGCTCAACCCATCCTTCTGCTTCAGCCTCCCAAATTGCTGGGACACAAACGCACGCCACCACACTCGGCTGATTTAATTTTCGGTAGAGATGAGGTCTCACTGTGACCCAGGCTGGTCTTGAACTCCTTGGTTCAAACAATCCTCCCTCCTCAGGCTCCCAAAGTGCTGGGATTACAGGCGTGAGCCACCACGCCCAGCTGAGAAGGTCCTTTTGATAACTTTCCTTGTCCCTAGTTTCTCTCCCTCCTGGCAATCCCCCAGCATCCGCCTCTGCCCCATTCCCTCCTAGGCCCCAGCCCTGGCCTCACAGGGACCAGGCTCTCCCATCTCAGTCTAGGGTTGTAAGCTGTCCACGGTGACCATAAACACCTCCCAGCTTTTCAGAAAGTCCTGACAGTATCCCAGACAGAGTGGGGATACACGGAACACTCAACCGAGCTATCTGCCGACCTGAAATTTCTTGTTTATATTAACTTGGCGGTAATTTCACTTTCTTTTTTCTTTATTATAAAGACGTGGGGTACAATTCAGGGTTAGGTATACAAACATGGATCCTGCAGGTACCCTTGTGGATGAGGTGTGCCCCTCCCTCCCCTGGCTGTTTCCCTCAACTGCCAGTCCCACCCCCCTCCCCTGACAGTTTCCCACGACTGCCAAACTCTTTCTTATACCACCTAACCCCAGTAAGAATGGCCACCATCAATAAAGCAAACAACAACAGATGCTGGCGAGGATACGGAGAAAAAGGAACACTTCTACACTGCTGTTGGGAATGCAGACTAGTGCAACCTCTTTGGAAGACAGTGTGGCGAATTCTGAAAGAACTAGAAATTGACCTTCCATATGACCCAGCAATTCCCCTCTTGGGAATATACCCAGAGGAACTCACATCATTTCACTTTGTAAGCCCCCGTCCCTTCAATGGTCCCAGAGGGGAAGTCTGTGGGAAGGAGGTTGAGGAGGAAGAAAGCTTGATCTTCCCAAATATCGTGTCCTTGGCCCGCCTAATAATTTCTCAGCCACTTCTGGCTACACCAGTACAATTTCAGGCAAACTGAACACAGATGGATGTGTTTATGCTCAGCAACTGTCGGTTCAAAGCCCCATCTCAGAGCTGAGCACAGGGTGGCACCTGGGGCTGCCTGCCCTCTCTTTCCTCGCCTTTAGCTGCAGGGGAACCAGGCAGAGGGAGTGGTGCGTCTGCCCCCGGGGAGCTGCAGAAGGCAAACCTCTCTCCCAGCCACTGTGGGCCTCCCCCTCGGCCTTCAGTGATGCCTCGGAGAGCCCTGACGCATGGGCAGCAGCCCGTCTTGGTTTTCTGTTGTGGAAGATGCACGTTGCTCCCTCTGCCCTGGTGCCAAGGCACAGACAACCCAGAGAGGGGCTGCCAGTCTCCCCTCGCCCCTGCCAGCAGGTACGCTCCTCCCCTCCCTTCGGGGCAAGGACTCCTCACGAGGCAGCACCCCATAGCTCTCCTAGCTCACCTCCAGATCCTTTACGGTGGGGGACAGGAACCTTCAGGTGCCTTCCAGGCCCTGCCAGCACAAGGGATGCTGGCAGAAGGCTACCCGACCACCCTCCTCAGGAGGGTGAGTCACATGAGGGGCCTCCAGGCCGGCCCTGCCCCAGGGCACCTCTGCATGGTCCCGGACGTGCCCCTGGATCTCACACCTCAAGGGCTATTCTCTGGAGCGCTCCCCCTCCACTCACGTGCACTGATCTGGCTGAGACGGAGGGCAGTGCACAGTCCTCGCCCACAGGCAGGGAGAAGACAGGGGTGTTCACTGCCTCTCTGCCCTGCTCCCTTCCTGTGATCAGACTGCTGGCCGAGGGCAGATGGGTGGCCGCCGTTCTGCAGGCCTGGTGAGTTGCCTCACACAGCAGCAGGTGGTGCTCCCGCTACTGGGCCCAGAGGGCCCAATGCCTCCACGTCAAGGAAGGAGACTGGCAACTTGATGTCACTTATGACTCGATCGGGCTGGGAGAGGTGGCGCACATCTGCAGTCCCAGCTACCTGGGGGAGCCGAGGTGGGAGGATCACTTGAGCCCAGGAGTTCGAGGCTATGGTGAGCTATGACCGCGCCACTGCACTCTACAGAGCAAGACCCCATTTCTAAAAAAATTAAAAAGTTCTTGATTGCTTAATAAATAAATACAGCCACGCACCGCTTGACGATGGCAATATGTTCTGAGAAATGTGTCGTCATGTCAACATCATAGTGTCCGTACACAAGCAGAGATGGGATAGCCTATGACACACACCTAGGCATATGGTCTCGCCTACTGCTCCAAGATTACAAACTTATACAGCATGTTACTGCACTGAATGCCGCAGGCAACTGTAACACAATGGTTAGTATTTGTGTATCTAAACATACCTAAACATAGGGACAGTAGGCAAGGGTGTGGGGGCTCACACCTGTAATCCCAGCAGTGTAGAAGGCTGAGGCAGGAGGATTACTTGAGCCCAGGAGGTCAAGACTAACCTGGGCAACATAGCAAGACCCTGTCTCCAAAAAGAAAGAAAGAAAGAAAGATAGACAGCAAGAGAGAGAAGAAAAGAAGAGGTACAGTAAAAATACAGTATCAAATCTTATGGGACCATCATCCTATACGCGGCCCTTCATTGCCCGTCACTAGCTGGCACATGACTTAGATTTTTGGCCCATTCAACCTGAAAATCCCCAACGCAGCACATGCCTGGATAAGATAACCAAATTTCTTTGTCCCAAAAAGAGCCACTAGGACACAAGATGCCAGGGCTCAGATGCCTCCGTCCCTGTCAGACGCGAAAGGGAGCAGTGGGCCCAGCGCAGGAGTGGCACGGAGCCTGGCACAAGGGGTCCGGAGCCAGAGGACGGTCTGGGCCCAAGTTGTCACATAGCCTAAAGCCTAACTCACCACCCCTCCCATAGCCCCTCGCCTCCTTCCCCTGTCCTCCTGGACTCTTGGACAGAAAAGCCACCCACAAAACTTCAAGGAGCTTCTCACCCACCATGGAGCTGTAGGATAGGAGACAGCCGAGGGGGGAGGAGTAATATGGACCAGCCTCCGAGGGAGGCTCCAGCTCCATCAGCTGTAAGGTGGAGAGAATAGGATCAGACGGTTCCCAGGACAGAGACCATCTCTCTTGATTACAGAGGGAGGTAGGGCCATCCAGAAAACAAGACTTTGCGGCAAGGCTGATGGGTCTAGGCATGGCACCCAGGAAGCCTCCACCCTGAGCAAGTCTAGGTACCCACTGCTCCTTGGTCCACCTCCAGCCGCCACCACGTGACCTGGCCCTGACTTGGAGAGGCATCCCTCCCCCTGGAGGGCGGGGCAAGGGGCAGGAGCGTGGCCCAGGAGGGGTGGGCAGGTTGGTTTCAGCCCACAGGGCCACAGGCAGCAACCAGCACACACATGGGGGGTCTCTAATTTCCACTTGCTTTCCAGGCTTTTATTCTCTTCCCTCTACCAGCAGGCTTCTTATTTTCACAACCTCCCCGACAGACACCTGCTAACCTCTCTCCCCGTTTCTTAGCTCACGTTCAAGCTGAAAGAATCTGATGAGTCCAGCCCAACAGAATGTACCAGGCCACGGTCATGGGCTCACCCCAGACCAATCAGCTGTAGCAGAAAGGTCGCATGACAAAATACCCCGCCCATCCACCCTAGCCGGAAGGGTTGCTGTCCCCTGCTCAGAGGTGAGGGTCTGGTGGGCGCAGAGTGACCTTCCCAGCACACCTGGCGGAAGTGTCCTTAGGTTTCACAGCCATGGGGAGGTGGAAACTCTGGGGCTCTGTGCCTGGGGTGTGGCAGGTGTGGGTCACTGCCGGCTCTCACTCCCCTCACTTCCACTCCTCGCAGGGTGGGCCAACCTCAGGAGGGGTCCCTGCCCTCCCTGGACGAGAACCCTAAGGCACCCACCGCAGCCTGTCTTCCCCACGCGGGCCTCCCCAGAGCACAGATGTTCAGAGGCACTTGGAACCCTGAGCAGAGGCGGTGACAAGACCGGCAGAGTGTGGGTAAGCGCAGCCTCTCCCGCTAGGGAGGAACAGATGGGTGGAGGCTTCTAGGGAAGAAAAGATGGAACAGCAGGAGGATGCAGCTGCCAACTCCGCCGGCTCTGTGCCTCCCAGCTACGAGGGGCTGAAAGCCACGCCTGCCCGTCCACCAGAGAGGACCACTGGTTCCTGATCGTTCCCACTTCCTCTTCCCCATCTCCCTCCAGATCGCTCTCCTGCTCCAGCATGTTTCGGAGACCTTCCCAGGTGTCAGCCCTCCCCGCTGGTGGCCAGGCCGTGAGGGGGCCCCGGGAGGGTCGTGGAACCACAAAGAGCAGGAAACACAGAGGCAACACGCTCGCAGCAAGGGCAGAGGGCAGAGGCAGGACCATTTTACTGGCTTTCCCAAAACTTAAGAGACTGGCTTTCTCTGGAAACGTGAACCTGCGTGTTCGCACATAAGCCCCAAGATACCACTTCATTCCCCATGAAAGCAACGATGGGTGGAAGTTTCTGGAACTGTCTCCAGACCCCCAGTCAGGCCCACGTACTAAAGTGGAATCCTCCAGCAAGTGACACAGCCTCACAGAGCCTCAGTGTCGTCATCTGTAAAATGGGGTGGCAGAAAAACCTAGCTCACAGAATCGATGCGAGCTCTCAGCATGTATAGAACTTAGCACAGAAAGGGGCATTTGCCAAGCAGCCAGGAAATGACAATCGCTATCCACGTTAGTAGAGAGTGGCAAAGAGCCTTATCACCCTCCTGGTCTCTGGACGCGTCTGCCCAGTGTCTGGACCCCTCGGCAGTGATAGGGGAACAGGGCTGCTCCACTGGGTAAGCTGTACGTGAAGCTGGACTGTTTTCTCATCTTTTTGGTTAAAATTTCAGGAAGCTGCAAAAAATAAGAAAAGCATTGCTTGATAGGACCGCGCTGCCCTTTCTGGTCCCTTCCTTTGCCCCAAAGAAACGTCTGATCTTTGAAAGCCGGGCTCTGTGCAGTTCTCCAATTCATTTCCTGCTTCCCCCGGCTCTGGGAAGTAGGTTCACCATATATCTAAAGATTTCCATTTCTCTGTTGCTCTGCCTCTCCCTCCTCTGTATTTCATATTCCTCTCCTCTTTTCGCGTCTAGCTAAAATGAAGACTTAAGTCTTAACGTGTCTGACCCTTCACCTTCTCCGCGAAGCACCTGGGGGTGGGAACATCATAACCCAAGTGTCACTCAAGCCTGCATCAGACGTCACTCACGCAGCACCGAGTGGAGTCAGAAGCAACCCGGACTCCAGACACAATCAGTAACAGGAAGCACACGGCGAGGGAATGGGGACCGGTCTTATGGAGACGGAGGTGGCCACAGCCCGCTCTGGGCTCCAGTGAATTCCATCACCCCCTGGCCTTTGTCTAAACCGAAAATCTCTCCATTAGCATCTCCATGCTGGGGGAAGGGAGTACTGCCTCTTCTTTAGGGCAAATATGCCACCCAGTGGGCCAGGCGGACACCAGTGTATCACAGGCGGCATCTTCAGACCATGGCATGCCCTTAGCCAGTTCTCTTTAGCCAGGAAATGTTCCCCACCACCCCCTGGCCACTTTGCTTTCTGTGAGGGCAGCCTCCCAGCTTACCACTCAAACTCCAGATACAGTCCTACCGGACCCACACTTTTTTTGTGGCTTTGTTGTTGTTGTTGTTGTTTTTGAGTCTGACTCTGTCACCAAAGCTGGAGTGCAGTGGCACGCTCACAGCCGCTGCAGCTTCAACCTGCTGGGCTCGAGCGGTCCTTCCGCCTCAGTCTTCCAAATAGCTGGAATTGCAGGCACGCACCACTGCGCCCAGCTAATTTTTTTATTTATTATAGAGACGAGGACTCGCCATGTTGCCCAGCCTGGTCTCGAACCCCTAGACTCAGGCAATCCTCTCGCCTCGGCCTCCCGATGTGCTGGGATTACAGGGGTGAGCCACGGCAGCCAGACAACACACACATTTAAACAAAGCTCCGCCACGTGTCCCACACAGGGTCTTTCACCCTCTGCAAGACCAGGAGGGAAAGGAAAGAAGCAAAGAGAGGCTTCTGGCAGCTGGCCTCAAATATCTCCAGGAGGTTCCTACCCTTGCAATTCCCAGCAGGCCCCGGTGGTCAGGAGGGAATGAAGGTGGTGGCTGGCCCCCCTGGGACTCCTGTGTCCCATCCGGGACCCCCTGCCTGTGGGCAGGCTAACTCGTGAAGTACCAGCACCTTGACAGTCACAGCACTGCTGTCCTCACCACCATCGCCTTCATGGCCAGGGGGGTGGGGAATCCAGTACGCTGGAGGGTCCCCAGCCCTGACTCTTGTCAGGAACAACTCTGGAGTGGCCAGACTCTGTGTGGGTGTCTGAAGGCCCCTCAGGAAGAGGGGCGGGAGCCCTGTGGCTATCTGAGGGCAACACGGCCGAGCGGATGGGCAGCAGGATGCAGCAGAGGAAGACCGGGGTCCCAGGACCGACCACAGAGTGCATGGGGAAGGCCTTATCCAAGATGGCTGCAAGGCTGAGGACTTTGCAAAGTCTAGCCCAGGTGATGCAGAATGGAAACGTATGCCTCCACCAGCTTCCCCGACTCCCAGTATGCCTGAATAAGAACCTTCTGGACTGAGCTGGGGGCAGGGAAAACAGACTACCCTAAGGGCAGCAGAGCCAGCCAGCCACCAACACACAAGCAGAGCCATTTCATTTCTTCGCTCCGTGCTGTTCTGTCTCGTGGGCTTGCTTGCCCATTTGGGGCTTCCTCGTGAGCATCGTGTTCTCCTAAGGATTACGTGCTTCTGACGCTTAGGAAAAGGCCCTGAAGCACGAGCCTGCTCTGGTTTCTGAGGCGTCACCGAGAGCAGCGATAGCCTTGGAGCCAGGTGGAATCATTTGTGTCTAGTGCCATCCTTTGGCCATTTTGAAGAAATGCAACTAACGGAGCTAAATGGTGTGCCTACTGGTCTCCGATGCTGGAAAGCCTCTTTCTTTACTTCTAGCTTAAGGAAGATGCCAGCCAACTTAGCAAAAAGTCTAAGCTGAAGATCATTTCAGAATGAAAAGACATTTTAAGACTTTCGAGAGACAGGAGGCTGGGCCAGGACCTGGTCTCCTATTCTAGAAAACACTGGAAAGTTTCTTGATGACTAGGATTCCACCAAGCAGCTCAATCTTCATGTTGAGACAATACCTAGACGGCTTGTTGGCTTGTTTGTTTGTTTGTTTTTGAGTTGGGAGTCTCACTCTGTCACCCAGGTCAAAGTGCAGTGGCTCACCACACAGCTCACCACAGCCTCGACCTGGTGATCCTCCCCCATCAACCTCCCAAGAAGCCAAGACTACAGGTGCACACCACCATGCCCAGCTAATTTTTTGATATCTTGTGGAGACGAGATCTCGCCATGTTGCCTAGGCTGGTCTCGAACTCCTGGACTCAAGCTATCCTCCCACCTTGGCTTCCCAAACTGCTGGGATTACAGGCATAAGCCACCACACCTGATCCCCAGGTACACAGTTTTACACGTGAAAATAACTCCCTGGTTTTCACCCTTAGAAGGGCTCATGGTCCACCTCTCCAGGCCAGCACCCCCAAGGTCTTTCACTCTGGTCCCTCACACAAACCACCCCTCACCATGCAGAGCTCCCTGCCTCAGGCTATCAGGTCGAAAAATCACATCTCCTCCAGGCTGGACACTCCTGTGTCCTAACAGACCCTGCTGTGACTGCAGGCATGTCTACATGTCCATATTGTCTCTGGGCACCTAATGCCCAGATGAAGTTTCTCCTGGAAAAGTCTCATCTCCCACGAGAACCATAAACTCAGACGCCAGACCTGGCGCTGCCGCTCTAGGAAAACAACCTCCAGAGAAGCAGACACATGTGAAACGGTGCTGGCTTAAAGTCACTCCTATGTGTTGCCTTCAATAAAATATCAGCAATAATTGAAATGTCTCTCAACAAGGGAATAGTAAACACAATGCGACACAACAATGAATGAAAGACCAGATAGTCATTAAAATGATATGGAACGATCTCCAAGATACATGAAAAAAAGTGCACATGGTCTGCTAGCATACCCCAGCATGAATATAATAGAGATAAGTTTATGGATGGATCTCATATGCATATATACACTTGTGTTAAATTAAGTTTAGCCCAAAGCCGCCCCCTTGCATATTTTGCATTCAACCTCGAGGTTTCTCTGGAAGCTTTCACATGATGAACTATATGTAACCTAACTGGATACATAAACGGATTAACCTGCTCTTGTGTCAATCACTGAGTTTTGGCCAAAGGTGGCCAACTATTGTCACAAGGTTCAAATAAGGTAAACACCGAACTGTAACCAGTCCAGTTGTTTCCATTTTCTGTAGTCACGCTCCTTTTTCTGTCCATAAATCTTCTACCACGTGCCCGTGTGGAGTCTCTCTAAGTCTACCCTGGCTTGGTAAGCTGTCCGATTCGCGAAACGTTCTTTGCTCAATTAAACTCTATTAAATTTAATTTCTTAGATTTTATTTCCTTTAACACATGTATATACAAATATTTCTAGAGGAGTACACAAGAAAATAATATTATTAGAGCCTTTGGGAAGGAACCAGGTGGCCATGGACTGGGATGAGAGGGAGACTTTTGTGTCTTTTTATTTTAAATCAATGTATTTACTTTAGAAAAAGTATATAAAGAAAAAAAGATGCCGTCTGTCACCTAGAGGCTGGCTAGGTGGCTGGAATGAGAGGTGCCATGATGGACCATAAGCAGAAAATGAGTGTGATACATTTTGTAAATAGATCGGCAAATTGTGTGGACTTCTCTATATTTTCCCCTTTTGTTCTTCCAGGACATTTAGCAAAGGACGGTTGGAACTTTTCAGGCTTGTGCCGGTCATGCTGTAAGACTGAGCTCCCACAATACCAAAAGCGCTAAGATGTGTGTCCTGCCTTCAAGAAGTCCCCAGTTTCCCGAGGTCAACAGACAATGATAATACCTTGCAACAAATTGGTTTGGGTCATCTGCAGCTGTGGAACAGACCACCACACAACTTGATGGCTTAAAACAATAATTTGCTATTATCCCCTCAGCTCTGTGAGCTAACCAAGGCTGGTCCTTGGGCTCTGTCATATGGTTGCAGTCTGAAGGTGGCTGGAGTTGGAGTCTTCTGAAGGCTCACCTGGGCTGCACAACTAAGATGACTTCTTCACTCCCAGGACTGACTCTGCAGCCAGTCGCTGGCCGTGTGCCTTCCTTCGTGAGCTGTCATCAATGGCAGCTCCTTCTTCCAAAAGCTGCAGGGCTTCTTATACCCTAACCTCAGAAGCCATGCAGAGTCTCTTCTATTGCATCCTATTGGTTAAAATTGCATCACAGGTCTACCCCGAGGGATGCAGGGTTCATTAGGAAGTCATCTTTAGAGAACGACTGTCACAGGCCCAGGGTGCAAAAGAAGTCCAGACTTGACCCTGACTGACCGTCTGTCCCAGCCTTTGTTCCAGAGGAGCATTCTCATGCTTTGCTTTTTTTATTTCAAGAGACAGGGTCTTACTCTGTCGACCAAGCTGGAGTGCAATAGCATGGTCATAGCTCACTGCAGCCATGACCTCCTAAGCTCAAGGAATCCTCCCACCTCAGCCTCCCAAGTAGCTGGGACGATAGACACATACCACTGCACCCGACTCGCTTTTCGTGCTTTTGAAGTTATTAATCATGACTTTAAATTTCAAGTCTACAAAGATGAGGAAGCCAGTCACAAAGACTGTAAACCTTGTTTGTTTGTTGTTTTTTTTACTGAATTAAAAAGACCTCTGCTCCCCTTCCAAACACACACATACACACACACACACACACACACACACATCTTAGAACCAGTTTCATGTAACTCAAAACTGACAAGCAGACCGGGCATGGTGGCTTATACCTGTAATCCCAGAACTTTGGGCGGCAGAGGCAAGAGGATTCCTGAGCCCAGGAGTTCGAGACCAGACTGGGCAACTTAGATGTTGTTTCCACAACAAATCAAAAGAATTAGCCATGTATGGTGGTGCATATCTGTGGTTCCAGCTACTTGGAAGGTTTGGGTGGAAGGATCACCTACACCCAGCAGGTCAAGACTGCAGCGGCCATGAGAATGCCACTTGCACCCCAGCCTATGTGATAGAGTAAGACTTTGACTCAGAAAAAAAAAACTGAAAAACTTATGAAATATTAAAGGAGAATCAAAGAAGCCCCCTAAATTGTCATGCAGGGGGACTTTGGGTATCAAAGTCACTCACTCTTCTCTCTACAACACACACACACACACACACACACACACACACACACACACACACACACACTGAAACAAGATCCTCCTGGGTTCTTGCTCTGCCCAAAAATTGGACCCAAATAATCAACAAGAAAGTTATTTTTATCATCTTTACATCATCTAGATGCAAAGAGACTAGAATATCTTACAGAACTAATAAAAATAACATCTTTTGAACATGGCTTAATGGAATGAAGAGGTGCTCATAATATAGTGTTAACTGCAAAAAAGAAAAGTAAAAAGCCGTCCACAGTATTTATACATGCAGAAAAAAAAAAGATTTGTGGGAAATACACTGAAAATATTAATAGTGAATCTCTGTAGTAGTAAGATTGTGGGAGACTTTTATTCTTAATTTACTTCAATATTTTGTACATGAACAGAGAATCCTTTTATGGTCAGGAGAAAGTTCCATACACGCATCTGTATCTACTTTGGTCTCCCCTCTCCAAATCTGCTTCTCCATTCCCACGGCAGAACTTCCCTCGTGACTGCAGTCTAAACCATCCACCTGACCACAGGCTGCTGGGACAGCAAGCAGGATGTCCCAAAGACCTCCCTCAGCCCAGGTGCAAACAATCGTCTCTATGTGGATTCAGCTCTGCTTCTGGATGTTGACGTGAAGGGGCCAGTTAAAATTTGAGCTGATTGTGGGGGGGGCTGGGGTGAGGGCTTGGTGAGGGGAGGGGAGCGGTGAAGGCGGTAGTTTGAACAGAGACATTTGACTGCTAAGATCAAAGCCGAAGGGAAGCCAGGAAACAGAAACCTCCCTTAGGAAACACGTTCTGCGTCTATTCCCACTCCACACCCTCCGGCTCAAAGCTTGTGCACCACTGGCCCCTGAGCCCGCAGCTGGCCTCTGGTATTGTCACCGTCTTCACCATCATCACCCCTACACCTAGGATATCAGGCATGGTCTCATTTTCATCCTCTTAACAACTGGTGACACAGGGATTGACAGCTTCACTTTGGAGATGAGAAAACTGAGGATGACGGAAGTTGAGTAACTGCCCTTAAGTAACTTTCCTTAGGTCAAACAGCAAAGTAGTCAAATGCATCGACTGCTATTTGCCTGTGCCGTTTTCTGGCTGTGTGACTTTGGGCCTATGCCTCAGTCTCCCCGTTGGTTAAACAGAGACAATAATATTACCTCCCCATGTTAGTTTCCTATAGCTTCTGTAACAGATTACTACAAATTTCCCTTCATAAAGCCACCCATTTTTTTTTAGAGCTGTAAAATTCAGAAGTCCAAAAATCGCCTTGTAGAGCTAAAATCAAGGCATCAGCAGGACTGATTCCTTCTAGAAGCTCCAGGGGGAAATCTGCTCTCCTGCTTCTGGTCTTTGAAGCTGCTCCTGGCCCCTTCCTCCATTTTCAAAGCCAGCGTCTTCTCTTCTCCTTGACTTCAGCCCTCCCTCTAAGAAAGGACCCCTGTGATTACATCCAGCCCACCCGAGTAATCCAGGATAATCTCTCCACCTTGAGATTCAATCACATCTGCGAAATCCCGTTAGCCTTCTAAGGTAACACAGTCACAAATTCCAGGGATGAGGGCGTGAACCTCTTTAGGGAATCATTATTCAGCCTGAGAAGCATGTTAAAAGCGTAAATGAGTTAATATGCAGGGAGTGCTAGAATACCATCTGGCATAAAATAAGCGTTAGCTGTTGTGAGTAATAAAGGTCACACACACACACGGGTGTCGCTAAAATTGGCTACATGCCAGAAAGAAACCGTGAATTCCCATAGTGGGTTGGAAAAATCCCAGAAGAGGGGGAATCTTGCCTGGTTCTGTCACAGACCCAGCAGCGTCTGTCTGGACACCTCAGTTAGGAAGTTCCGGAGTTCACCTAGTCAGCTGGTTTTGACCTCAACCAAGACAAGAGCACAAATTACCGCATATGATCTTTGAATGACAGAAGAAGCTGAACTCCTCGCTTCTACCGGGGTCCTGTTGTTTCTGAGAAGCAAAAAGGAAACTGAGCTGTAAACGTGAATTGAACCACAAGTCACGTCCTTAAGCTTTCATGGCAAGGCAGGGAGGTTCTGCTATCTTTTGAAAGGACAAGTGGGCTCTCATTAATATCATTCCATCACTTGGCATCTCTGATGGCTTTGACATTCTAAAAACAACTGAATCAGAGCCTTAGAAAATATACTATGTCCTATTTGGCAGACAGCCTGGTGAGATGGAAGGAAGGAACAGACACCACCAGACCTGGACTCCAGGCCAGACTACCAACCAGCACCTGCCACCAAGAGTGGGCCTCTTCCCTCTCCGGGCCTCAGTTGCCTTACCAATAAAACAAAGGGAGTGAGAGGCCCCAAGTTCTGACATCAGATCATTCCTTCTGAAATTCCCTCCCCTTCCCCTACTCGTTCTTTTTGCACTAGAGCATCAACAGTTTCATCTTTTTCCTTCCCTCAAGGGAGATCCTTAATCTGAAATCATTCATGATTTCTAATTTGTGCAGAGTTTAGCTGCTTGGAGTAGATAGTGGGGAAAGCATGGATTCAAGTGCTGGCTCTGTCATTTACTAGCTACGTGACCTTGAGCAAACTGTTTAACCTCTCTGTTTATCCAACCCTAAAATCAGATCATCTCTGCTCACAGAAATGTTATGAGGCTCAAGTAAGATGATGCATACAGAGCATTTAGAATAGTCTCTCTTGTATAGAAAGTGTCCATTAAACACTGGCATTAACCATTATTATTATTACTGGTACTGTTATTTCTCTTCTTTAGTGGATCTCCTAAATTTCATATTGTTAATTTTAATGAAGGTATTTTGAAAATACCATTTTAGCCAGGGTCAGTGGCTCAGCACTTTGGGAGGCCGAGGCGAGTGGATTGCCTGAGCCCGTGGGTTCGAGGCCCGCCCAGGCAACTTGGCGAGACCTCGTCTCTACAATAAATAAAAAAAATTAGTCAGGCGTGGTAGCACGCGCCTGTAGTTCCAGCTACTCAGAAGGCTGAGGCGGAAGGATCGCCGGAGCCCAGCAGGTCGAGGCTGCGGTGACTGGGAGCGGCCACTGCACTCCAGTCTGGGCGACAGAGTGAGACTCTAACCCCCCCTAAAAAAACTATAATTGTTAGCTTTCAAGAAATTATATCCATTGGAAAAGGAGTGTGAAAGACTCAAAAGAACTATACTTGCTATGAAAGAAACGTTTACTGTATGAATTCCTACCTCACATTCACTGTATTTTATAAATCCCTACCTCAAACCCCATAAGACTAGGCATATGTAAGGTGCCTAACTGTGACCGTAAAGTTACAAAATGTTTACAGTGTTTGTACTTAGAACTTTGTTAAGTTTTTGTTTGTCCCATAATAACCATGTTAAATGAAATAACCGGTTTCTTCTGCTTCTGCAACTGCTGCTGGCAGTGTGTGTGAATGTTAAGCAATAAGCCCCTCCTGGACATTCCTTTGTTTAAATTATGGTAGGCTCTGTGGCGCGAGCCACTCTTCTGGTGGGCTCTGTGTTGTTTCAAACCTGCTCGTACGCTGAAGCTGACTGTAAACTGTAGCTTATCTAACATTCCAGAAGGCTTAACTACCTCCACTCTGCCCGTTTGGCCGTTAGTAGTCAATCACAGGCCCCTGAGCCCGCGCCTGTGCAAATCAAACACGAACCAACCAATCTCAAGCTCTCCTGTCCCCTGACATCACCGTGGACCTAATTGAGAACTAATTATGCGAGTTCCGTGGATTTCATTTTCGACGTCATGCCTTCTTCTAATTGGATAACATCTCAAGCCTAGGAAAAACCAGTCATGCCCAGTCCCTCCCTCGTAACTGTGTATATAAACTACTTGCTCTGCTAGGTCGGGGCTCTCATTCTCGAGCCGCTGTGTCGGTTTCAGTTTGTGAGCCCAGACTCGAGCCTGAATAAAGACCCTCGTGTGTTTGCATCAGAGCTGGCTCTTTGGTGGTCTCTCGGATTTAGGACTTTGGGGTCTAACAGAGTGTTGAACTTGTGCCTTCTTTGGAGAAAAATAAACAAGTCCCTAGAGAGTTGGGAGATGATTTTACATAAAAATCAGGTTTGTTAAATGTCAGAATGATGATGAGAATATTGGATTCCATTCTGCAAGTATGTCAGCAACTGACTAGAAGATTTTCACTCAACTTGCTGATGGTGAATTCGGCTACAAGTGAAACGGCAGGAAAAAAACCCAAGTCCATGACGGCCGCTGGCTGGCAGCAAACCAAGCAGCAAAATGATGTCACCCATCCCACAGTGACCAGCCTCAAGTCCCTGCCCAGCTTCTGGCTACCTCTTCTGGCTCCTCTTAGATGGCACCTGCCTTCCTCACAGGGGACAATTGTGATCAAATCCACGCTGAAGATAGTTCCTCTCCAGATGTATTTGCATTTTATGGCTCTTTGTTTAATTTTAAAGCTAAGACATGGTTATTTTAAAGAGTTTGAGAAAAAGAACATTTTTATTTTAATCACTTGCCTCTCCCAGCCCAATCCCACGAGCCCAAGAGAAACTGAAGTAAATATTTCAGAACTAGGAAAATACTTCTTTTATTGCAAAGAATATCTGTTTCAACCCAACAGATCACAGCAAACATTCTAATCAGCATTTCCCCAGGTGTGCCCCTAGACTGTCTTAGCCCATGTGTGCTGCTATAAAGGAACACCTGTGGCGGGGTCATTTGCAGAAAAGAGAGGTTCATTTGGCTCACGGTTCTGCAGGCTGAACAGGAGGGGCATTGGCATCTGTTTCTGGTGAGGGCCTCAGACTGCTTCTACTCATGGTGGAAGGTGAAGAGGGCGCAGGGATGTCACATGGTGAGATGGGGGGGAAGAGGGAGAGGAGGTGCCAGGGTCTTTCTAACAGTCAGTTCTCATGTGAACTAACAGAATGAAAATTCACTCATTACTGTGAGGGTGGCACCAAGCCATTCGTGAGGGATCTGCCCCCACCACCCAAACATCTCCCGCGAGGCCCCAACTCCAATGACGGGGATCACATCCAAATTACATCAACAGCCGAGGCATGAGAGGCTCTACCAAAAAGGGAAGAGGCGGGACGGGTCCTTGCCTGGCGCCGTCCCCTGGAGGTGCGCATGAGCCCTGTCCTACCTGAGACTCAGAAGCTGAACAATGTCTTCAATTTTTGTTTTAATTTCGTTTAACTAAGCATCACCCAAAATGTCCAGGAAACCTAGATTCCCATGAAACACACCTTAGGAAACACTACACTCTGGTTAAAACTAGAAGCAATATGAGCTCTCTCTAATGACTGTTAAATATCCTTTTTCTAGATTTTTTTTTTTAGCCGATACTATAAATACATGAAAGAGAAATAGGCCAGGCACGATGGCTCAGCCTGTCATCTCAGCACTTTGGGAGGCCGAGGTGAGAGGATTGCCTGAGCCCAGGGATTTGAGACCAGCCGGGGCAAGTTGGTGAGACCTTGTCTCTACAATAAATCACAAAAACTAGCCAGGTGTGGTGGCATGCATCTGTAGTTCCAAATACTTAGAAGCCTGAGACAAAAGGATCGCCTTAGCCCAAGAGGTCAAGGCTGTGGTGGCCATGAGCATGCCACTGCACTCCAGCCTGGGTGACAAGAGTGAGACTCCAACTCAAAAAAAGAGAGAGAGAGAGAGAAATAAGAACTGGAAACGTTAGAATGGCAGAGGGAAGAATGCATTGTTGACTGATGTTTTCTTTACCTACAAATTACAAAGGAATAAATTCTAAAACTATTAGCATTAGTAGGGATTCAGCAGTGTAGCTAGGAAACAAGCTAAATTTTCAAAATAATTTGCCACAGCTTTGCAATCGTCAATTAGAAAAGTTAAGATATTTCATCACAAGAACTATTTTTTAAAATTATCTAAATTCAGGCGCGGTGGCTCAAGCCTGTAATCCTAGCACTTTGGGAGGCTGAGGCAAAAACACCTGAGCTCAGGAGTTCAAGACCAGCCTTGGAAACTTGGCGAGACCTCGTCTCTACAAGAAATCAAAAAAATTAGCGCAATGTGGTAGCGTGCACCTGTAGTTCCAGCTACTTGGAAGGCTAAGGTGGAAGGAGCGCCTGAGCCCAGCAGGTCAAGGCTGCTGTGGCCATGAGTGTGCCATTGCACTCACACAGAGTGATACTCAACTCAAAAAAAAAATTATCTAGATATAGTTTTAATGAAAAAAGCTAACATTTCCATTAGAAAGATGAGACTTTGCAATGTATAATGTTCACAGAGGACGTGTAATGCTAAAATAAAGGAAACAAAAATGGTGTGAATTTAATGCAGCACCAAAAGACATCTTGGAGCTACAGTGTTTCCCTTACAAAATGTTGCACCTCTCCTTCCAGTCTCCCTGTTTACTTATGAGAAATCTTTCATCACTTCTTTACAGGCAATGCCTCATCTCTCTTGATGCTTTCAAGAGTTTTCTTTGTCCCTAGTCTTTGTCTTTAGTTTTTGGTTGATGATTCTGGTGTGGATTTCTTTGGGTTTATCCTGTTTGAGATTCACTCAGGTTCTGGAATCTGTTGGTTTATGTCATTTGCCAAACAGGAAGTTTTCAACTATTGTGTCTCCAAATCTTTCTTAAGTCCACACTTTCTCACCTCCTGGAATTCCAATAATGCAAATACTAGATCTTTTATTATTGTCCTACTGGTCCCTGAGGCTCTTGTTATTTCTTTTCTTTCTTTCTTTCTTGAGTCAGATTCTCACTCTGTTACTCAGGCTGGAGTACAGTGGCACGCTCACGGCCACTACAGCCTCAACCTGCTGTAGACGATCCTTCCACTTCAGCCTTCCAAGTAGCTGGGACTACAGGTGCATACCACCATGCCTGGCTAGTTTTTTTATTTATTGTAGAGATGAGGACTCGCCAAGTTGCCCAGGCTGTTCTTGAACTCCTGAGCTCAGGCAATCCTCTCGCCTCCACCTTCCAAAGTGCGGAGATTAAAGGTGTGAGCTGCCACGCCTGGCCTCTTGTTATTTCTTTCAGTCTGTTTTCTTCCTGTTGCTCATATCAGGTAATCTGTTTTTTTGGTTTTTTTGGCTTTTGGTTTGTTTTGTTTTGTTTTGTCTTGCCCTATTGCCCAGGCTGGAATGCAGTCTTGTGATCATAGCTCACTGCAGACTTGAATTCCTGGGCTAAAGCAATCCTTCTGCCTCGGCCTCCCAAGTACCTGGGAATACAGCCAGCACTCTTGGCTAATTTTTAAAATTTATTTGTACAGATGGTCTTACTATGTCGCCTAAGCTGCTCACAAATGTCTGGCCTCAAGCAATCCCACCTCAGCCTCCCAAAGTGCTGGGATTAAAGGTGTGAGCCACCATGCCTAACCAGATTAGAAAATTTCTATTGTTCTTTCTTCAAGTTCACTGACTCTTTCCTCTGTTCTATTCATTCTGCTATTGAATGTAACCACTGAGTTTTTATTTCAGTTATTATATTTTTCAGTTCTAAAATTTCCTTTTCCTTATATCTTCAACTTCCTTTCTTTTCAAACACATTTATGCTTATTTGTTGCAGCATTTTAGTGGTGTTCACTTTACAATCTGATTTCTGTATCATCTCTGTGTTGTTGTCCACTAATTCAAATTGAGATTTTCCTATTCTTGGTAGAACCAGGTACTTGAGAAGTGATTTTAATTGTATCCTGGACATGTGGGGTATTATGTTACAAGACTATGGATCTACTTAATGTTTTTCTTTCTCTTTTTCTTCCTTTTTTTTTGGCAAGCAGTCTCCCTGTTTAAGTATGGAATGCAAGTCTAAGTAGGAGCAAATCTCAGCTCCCAGTTAAGCCTCATTGACACACCTCCTGCAGAAGCAGAGCACACACTTGCACCACCTCACTGCTACCAGGTTCAGGTGGAAGCTCACTACTTCCAGGTGGGACCAGAAATCCAGCTCCTCACTCAGCCCCGCAACACCATAGGGTTGAAGTAGACACCGGAACAGTTTCTGTTTTTATTTTTTTGTTTTTGTTTTCTGTGTTTGGGTGGAATAGGATGAGTAGGATCTTCTAGGCTGCCCATTTCTTTGTCCTTTAGCTAGAGCTAAGAGGATTTTCTTGGGGTTTTTTTTAATCTGTGCCTCTTGATGGTTTCAGGTTGCCACTTCCACAGCTCCCCATCTAGAATCTATGGGAGGCAAAAAGAAAGCCCAGAGAGTTCACCACCCTGACCTTCTTCAGGTTCTAAGATCACTCACCAGTCTGCCTGGCCAAGCTACAAAGCACTACAGAGACACTCATGCAAACAGAGAGCAGAGCATCACGAAAGAGGAAAGCCAGCACCCTGGTGGGGTTGGCAGGGGGAGGGGGGATCCCCACCACCGCAATGGATCACATCCTGGAGTGAATATTGGAAAGAGGACTTAATTCCAGACCATCTTCCAGACCTCTCCTTTCTGCCTTTGTAGATGATTCTTGCTCTCCTGAACCACAGATTCCCAAAATAGTGATGCATTTGGGCGAATGCCACACACACACTCACACACACACACACACACACACACACACACAACTACCTTAAACAAAGAAGGAATGATGTGTGTCATGTAACAAGTAGTTACCCAGAGCTAGTGCTCAAAAGTGTTCTCAAGTCTCCCCACCCCCACCTCTCCCACCCCTGCTTCCTCCTCTGTCCCTGCTCTGTCAGCCCAAACGTCTGGTCGTCAACATCCAGGTCACCGATGGCTGCCGTGCTCTCATCCCAGGCAGGGAAACGCAGACAGCAAGGGGCCAGAGGTTGCGCTAGTTAGACTGTCCCTTTCCAAAATTTTCCCAGAAGTGCCACCAGGTGGCTTCCACTCCTCCCTGTTGGCCAGAATGACGATTCATGGCCACCCCTTCCTGCAAGGGAGTCTGGGAAGAGGAGCATTTTTAACTGGGCTCATCGCTTCCCAGATGAGATCAGGTTTCTGTGGCAAAAGGAGGAAGGGGGAGTGGCTATGGTGTAAGCCACCAGCAGTCCCTTCCGCAGCTGACGTGATGAAGATGCTGCTGCTCCAGGGGAAGGCAGGAGAAGTTCCCCCGAAGAATGCCGGGTGCCTGGAAAGCACTGGGATCATCGTCTGGGAAGGAAGCCACCCCTGTGCTCTGGTGGCAGCTGACATCTCTCCATTAGAGGAAGGAGGGGTTGCTTCTCATCATCAGGAGGAAGCACTTGGAACCCCCAGAGGCAAAGAGGGAGGGGGTGAGGCCAGCAACAGCCTTTAGGGAGCAAAGGAGACAGAAGAAAAGGTGTGAGGCTGGATGATAGTAGATTCAAACATCTGTGACTAAAACTGGAAAAAAGAAAAGGCAGGTGGTAGAAGCGCCACGGTAGGCCCCTGGGAAATACCCAGAGAAGAAGCAGAGGTCAAGGAGACTGCATGGCCAGCGCCTCCTCCTCTGCCTTGTGGGCCTGCAAAGGCCACATCGCTCATTGTGTGGGCCAAGGTGTGGACCCCAAAATCCATAGGTTGAAATCCTAACGCCCAGTGTCCCAGAATGGGACTGTCTTTAGAGACAGTTTTTAGAGAGTTAAAATGAAGCCACTAGGGTGGGCCCTAACCAACATGACTGGCATCCCTATAAGAAGGGAAAATTGAGGCTCGGTGGCTCAGTCTGTAATCCCGCGCCTTTGGGAGGCTGAGGTGAGTGGATTGCCTGAGTCCCCGGGTTCGAGACCTGCCTGGGCAGCGAGACCTCATCTCTTCAATAAATCAAAAAATCAGCCGGCGTGGTAGCGCATGCCTATAATTCCGGCTCCTTGGAAGGCTGAGGCGGAAGGATCGCCAGAGCCCAGCAGGTCGAGGCTGCGGTGGCCGAGAGCAGCCACTGCACTCCAGTCTGGGCGACAGAGTGAGACTCCAACTCAAAAAAAAAAAAAAAAAAAGAAGGGGAAATTAGGAAAGGGAATTATTACTACTACTAGACACCCACAGAGGAGAGGCCATGTAGACACTGGGAAGACGGCCATCTGCAAGTCAAGGAGAGAGGCCTCAGAAGAAACAAACTGCCATCACCTTGCTCTTGGACACCAGCCTCCAGCACTGTGAAAAAGCACATTTTTGTTGTCTAAGCCACCATTCTGTGGCATGTCCCAGCAGACGAATACACTCATGCATGTTTTATAGGCAGGGTGGAAGTCAGAGGAGGTTAGGGTCCTCTGAAGAGGCACTGGGTTCCATGTCAGATGCACAGGTGGCTGCACAGAGATTGCTTAGAGTCAAACCCAAGAGCTTGAAATTAAAGAGCAAGAACCTCTGGGAGCTGAGCACACGCCTGTAATTTCAACACTTTGGGAGGTGGAGGTGACAGGTTTGTCTGAGATCAGGGGTTCGAGACCAGCCTGGGCAACATGGCGAGACCTTGTCTCTGCAACAAATTGAAAAATTATCTAAGTGTGGTAGCGCATGCCTGCGGTTCTAGCTACGAGGAAGGCTGAGGTGGAAGGATCGCCTGAGCCCAGTAGGTCGAGGCTGCAGTGCCCATGAGTGAGATTCAGACTCCAAAAAAAGAAAAAAAGAAAAAAGAATCCCTGGGAATCTGTAGAAATGAAGAGACTGTGTTGGGATTTCAAAGATGAGAGGCTGAGGAGAGACCAAGGGGTCTGAGGGTCCCCGCTGACATCCAGGTTTCACAGGGGAGGCACACTGGCTGGAAAGAGATGGGGTTTCTTTCTGAAGTCTCTCTTCCACTGGCAACTGGCCTGGACGAGAGGAAGCCAGCTCATTTGGAGGGGTGGCCCCAAATTTACCCTCCGAGGGCACCTCTGTCTGTCCTCAAAGAGACTCTTCCAAAGATCTGCTCATGGCCAACCGCCCTGGTGGAAAATGACTCCACGAGTGCCCCCATCCCTAACTACACTCCCCATGCTCCTGCTTATGTATTATTATTACTATCATTGTCATCAACCTTATTCCTTATTATTCCTTATTCCACATAGGAGTCACCATCGGGCACACTACACATCGACGTATTGACTGCTGACTGTTTATCTCCATCAGCTTCAAGCTCCATGAGGACATGGATCGTATGTGTTTTGTTCACTACCATATTCCCAGTTCCTAGGGAATACAGAGTAGATACTCAGTAAATAGATCAAGTAAACCAATGACACTCATTCCCAACACAGTATTAACTGGAAACTGATAAAATCTCCATACTCTGTCCCTAAAGTAACTGCCTTTTAATATAGGAACTCAAGAGTCCTGAGTAACTGGAGGACTCAAATTAATTGAGTTTTTAAATGACGGAATTGCAGACAAATTGACAGACTCAGGTGGGAGATATTTGGAAGCAGACAGAACTTCCTGGCCCTCTTCCAGTCATCCCACGGACTCAGTTACTTGTCCCCATGAGATGGACCCCAGGGGGGACACACATGGGAAGACGAGAAGCTGAGGGAAAGTGGGGAGCCAAGGCTCAGTTTCCCTGACAGGGCCCCACTGTGCTGTTCCTTCCAGGATCACTAGCCCAGTCCCAGCCCCTGAGTGCACAGAAAGCAAGGCTGTGCATTTTGAGTGGCGGAGACATCATTCTGGGGGAGTTTATGGCGTTATTAATATGGAAATATGCAGTGGTGCCACGGCAAGCGGCTCGCCCCTTTATTAATAACGGTTATTCACAGTCCAGGAGTCAAAGGCGTTTCTGCTTGGGTGCTCATTAAAACTGGCCTCATAAAGAATGGGAGAAAGGCAATAAATCAGCCATGGATCCAACCATCCCGTGTCTGGGATCTGCACCACCAGAAAGCGGATGACAACTGGAAAGCACAGCCTCAAATCTCACCGAGCAGGTGCTGGACAGATGCTCCACTACCATCACCTGTGTGCCACTTTGTCCCCCAGCCCGCTTCTGGGCGGGAGCTCTCGGTTCTAGAGTCACCTGTGGTCTTCAGATGCTCTCTAGTGACCACGGGCGAGGAGACAGAGGATAAGTCTGGAGTCACCCCAGCAACCCTGACTCCTGCCCAGTTCAGCTCTTCCCACAAGGCCTTCTGAGATCCCTGCAATGAAGCACGCCCGTGTTCTCAGGGAGAAGGGTGAATGCTGAGTCAGTCTACATTTCTTGAGGGAAAATGGGGAACTGTTTCTTTGACCAGTCTCAGAGCTGAGGAAATGCATGTGGGATTTATAGTTTACAAAAATGGGATGTCATTTATTTTCATGATTTTCATCACACTACAAACTCCACATATGTCAAGTTCTAACTCTTTGTTTCATGGTGTTTCTTGGTATTATTATTACTACTATCACCACAATTATTACAGGAGGTCTTCTAATAGTCAGAAACGTCAGGCAGGATTACATAAAAAAGTAATCCCCAAATGCGTAAAAGTTTCCCAATGATAGTTGACCTTGACTTTCAGTTATCTATGACTACATAACAAACTACCCCTGAATTTGGTGACTTAAAACAATGATCTATTATTTCCCATGATCCCATGGGTTGACTGGGTTCGGCTTCTTGGCATAACGACTGGATCTCAAGATGGCCCAAATGGACTCTGCAAGGCCCCAGAAGGCCTAGGCTAAGAAGGCACACTGTGTCACTCCATCTATGTGCTACTGGTAAAAAAATGTCACAGAGCCCACCCAGTCAAGAGGACAGGAAACAGTTCCCCCCTTCTTGATGGAAGGAACAGAATGGGCACACAGACAGATTGCTGGTGCCATCTTTGAAGGCCACCTGCCAGGACTCGGTAACCATCAGCAAAGCAGACCCACTTTCTCCCTGGGTGACAATTTACATACCACCTAGCCCACACGGGCCTTGACTTTCTGACTAGTAAAATGGAGATTCTGACATCTTGTCTGACCAAAGATAGGAACTGAAGGGGGTTAGGGTTAGGGTGAGGGTAAGGGTGGAAGGAGAGATGGAGGGGGGAGGGGCACCACCAGTAACCCAGGGATCTGAGTAACACAAAGATTTGCAACACAAAGAGGTAAAGAAAGAAAAGTTTATTTAAAAGTAAGTTAGAGAGAGAAAGAGAAGGGAGAGAGAAGACTCACCTCCCCAAGGTGGGGGAGAGGACCAAAACCAGGTGGCATGGCGACAGCCATAACTCGAAGAGCACAGGGCATACCAGAATCTTAGCAAGGCAATGGCCGCTGGCTGCTTGTGGTCCAGTCCTTTTAACCATTCCCCTTGATGGGAGAAGATCATTAAGGTGATTGGGTGGTGGTCTGCTCCACGTCATCACGAAGGGGCAGGCAAGCACAGGTACTGCCGTCAGGTGATGGACAACAGGCAGATGGGTGGGTTTGTCACATGATTGCTGGTGGGGTCTGTCTGTGTCACGTAGGTCACAAAGGGCTGATTAGGTTCACTTGGGGAGTTTGCGCCTGGAGGGTTTTTTTCTGCAAGAGACTTATTAAGACATTTGCAATTCACAAATTTCTTGACCAAAGGTGGTGGTATTATCACTTTTATGACTTTGGCCAGGTAAAGGGTGATCTTTGATCTTCGGCCTTGACAAGGAACCTAAAAGGTTTACCAGAGATTATTATGCTAAATCATGGATGAAAAGGTTGGGCTGTACTGGTCTTGCATCTGATGGAGATTTACTAAGTGGGGATAGGATAGGCTGCTGCTTGTCCTGCAGTAGAAAGTCTGAATGCTTTCCAATGGTTATGCTGAGGCAAAAACTAAACTAAGAATAAGCTAAGACTAAACTAAGAATAAGCTAAGTTTCTTCTAGGTTTCTATAGGTACCACCTTTCAAAGAGGATAACCTGTTAAATTCCCTCCCAAAGCTGTAAGTCTATGGCTTCTACTATCCCACAAACATTTTCAATTACAAACATTTTTAACGTATTCTTTGAACCTAAAAAAGATTTTTAAAAAATTCTGCCTTGCCCCTACCAACAGGTCTTAAATTTCAAACTGCATTTAGTGATCTTTTAATGGCTGTGGAATTAAAGGCTTAGCTGAATTTGTTCATCAAACTTCTGTTGGAACGTATTTTTCAATCCTAAAGAAAAGAGGAGAATTTAGATCGAGTCAGATAGGAAGACCCTTTCTCAGTATTTCTGTGGGAAAACATGAAGCTGACATGCCGAAGGAAAATTGCATTAAACCCGAGGAAAAGTGATAGACCACAGGATTGTTGAACCAAAACAGACACGTGTCACAGGAGATGACAGGAGAAAAACCGACCCACCCAAGTGACAGAGGAAAGGTCATGCCTTGAAAAGGACCCCTGTACCAGGCCAAGTGCGCAAGAACAACAAAATCTTACTTTTCAAAAAGGAAAATGTAAAAGGTATTATAAACATAAATCATTTTGCACAGAATTCCAAACATTTATGAAAAAGATGTACTCACACAGCCAACCAAACCTCCCCAGAAATTCCAATCTCCTCACATAAATCACTATTTGCATGCTCTCTGTACCACAGCTTGAGGTTTTTCTGTTGCTTTATCTTCACATAAAATGTCATCAGAGCACCTCATAAATTTGATTTGCAAATCCGACGTGTCTCACACACATAACCTTGGCCCTCCGCATGCCAGAATCTCAACCAGCTACTCTAAACGCGTCTCTAGGACAATGCCTGGAAGAGCTCATTAGCACAGGACTCCACGAAGGCAGCAAAAGAATGAGTTATGAATAATTGAACTCCCACTATGAATCGGGAACTACATGAAACTGAGCATCAGTATATGAGGAGAGACCCCCCAAAAGCCAGAATCTATTTATAAAAAATTGTGTATTAATTCTCACATGTTTAAACTTCACAGTACTATCTGTTTGATGCAGTACACCTATCCCATTGCTCAAAACGGTTTTGAACACGACCATTTTGATGCCTTTTACTGTTTCTTCTGCCATTTTTTGTTTTTGTCTTTATTTTTTTTATTTTTTATTTTTTATTTATATTTAAGTTGGAGTCTCACTTTGTCACCCAGACTGGAGTGCAGTGGCCACTCCCGGCCACCGCAGCCTTGACCTGCTGGGCTCCGGTGATCCTTCCACCTCAGCCTTCCGAGTAGCCGGAACTACAGGTGCGCGCTACCACGCCGGGCTGATTTTTTGATTTATTGTAGAGATGAGGTCTCGCCAGGTTGCCCTGGCGGGTCTCGAATCCACGGGCTCAGGCAATCCACTCACCTCAGCCTCCCAAGGCACGGGATTACAGGCTTAGCCACTGGGCCCAGCTGTTTTTATTTTAAAGATGTGGGGTATTCTGCCATTTTTTTTGGTGTCACCTCTTCCACATCAGCAAAATGTTTCCTTTTGAGGACTTTTTTCATCCTGGGAAACAAACAAAAAAAGCCACTTGGGACAAGAGTGAGTGAATAGTGAGGGTGGGACATGGAGGTCATGCTGCTTTGGGATCAAAAGCTGTGGGCAGGTGTACTTGTAAATCACCCATCAGGAGATGGGCAATCACGCTGAGAGAATCTCTTTGCAAAAATTCACTGAAACTAAATGCAAGCCGGGCGCGGTGGCTCAGCCTGTCATCCCGCGCCTTTGGGAGGCTGAAGTGAGTGGATTGCCTGAGCCCGCGGGTTCGAGACCTGCCTGGGCAGGCGAGACCTCATCTCTACAATAAATCAAAGAATTAGCCGGGCGTGGTAGCATGTGCCTGTAGTTCCAGCTACTTGGAAGGCTGAGGCGGAAGGATCGCCGGAGCCCAGCAGGTCAAGGCTGCGTGGCCGGGAGCAGCCACTGCACTCCAGTCTGGGTGACAGTGACTCCAACTCAAAAAAAGAAAAAAGAAAAAATGCAGTCTCTCACAACAACACTAGCTGATACACGGATTCTGATGGGTTCCTAGAACTTACCTAGCAGAGAAAGTCTGTGCTTCAAGGGACCGCCCTCCAAAAAATAATTCCAGTTTTTTTAGGCCCCTTCCCCCACATACAAAATAAACATATAGCTGAATCCTTTCAAGCTGGGGCATCCTTTTCTGTAACTGAATGAAAGCATTTCCAAGACTTGAACTTTTATACACACACACACACACACACACACACACACACACACACACACACACACACACACATATATCTCTCGGGATCCTGATATTAATTTTTAGTCCTTCCACCTAAGGAACCAGTAAAAACCCTAAACTGACCATCCTCTTCTGGTTTTTTTCTTTACCTTCTACGCAAAGGTGCAACTTCCTTTCAAATCAAGGCCCATATTGTACTGACTGGAAATCCTCAGGAAGTCTCTGCCTTGTGTGCCAAGTACGTTATGTGACTGCAAGGTGAAGCGTTGCTCCCTCCAACACAACTTGCTCCCGGTGTTTGGTCTTCCCGGGCAGTCTCCGCTCTCTCCTGTAGCTCCTCCTCCCTGTGTTCTGTCCATGCACAACAGGAGAGTGGGAGGTTTTGTCTTTCTTGTTCGTAGTCAAAGGTGACTACACTTGAGGGCTCAAGGTAAAGAGATTTACTGTCTCCCTCACTGTCTCTCAACCATGACCACCAAATCCAAGGCCACCACGATACTTCTGTGTGACAGTCTCAACCTACTCCTTGAATGAAGCTGTGCAGGACTTCATGGGACACAGTTACAGCTGCTGTCAGGCGGGTTACCTGAGCATGGAAAACCCAAATCACAGAATCTTCTTAGAGTTGGCAGAGACTCTAGAATCAATGCCAGTCCCCTCGTTGCAGAAATAAGGGAACTGGCCCAGAGGAGAGAAGTAATTCATTCCTGTTCATCTCCTAACTCCCTTCTGAGCCTCCCAACTCCCTCATGTCTCAAATAGACCCACTCGAGTTTCCAGATGAGTCCCAGAGACTGGGCGGCAGGTGGGATCTCTATCACATTGCTCCCCTCTCAGGTTCACACCTCCCATCAGTCCCTGCCTTCTTTTTTTTTTGAGTTGGAGTCTCACTCTGTCGTCCAGACGAGTGCAGTGGCATGCTCCTGGCCACCACAGCCATGACCTGCTGGGCTCCGGCGATCCTTCCGCCTCAGCCTTCCAAGTAGCCGGAACTACAGGCGTGTGTTACCATGCCCGGCTAATTTTTTATTTATTGTAGAGACGAGGTCTTGCCAAGTTGCCCAGGCGGGTCTCGAACCCGTGGGCTCAGGCAATCCACTCACCTCGGCCTCCCAAAGTGCTGGGATTACAGGCTGAGCCACTGAGCCCGGCCTGTCCCTGCCTTCTGACCATCCCTTTGCATCCTTCCCTGGGCATGGCTCACAGGTGTCTGGTGGACACACCCACAGGCAGGGAAGGCTTCACAGGACAGTGACCTGGACAGACGCACAAGGCCTCCCACTTAGAAGGGACCTTTATTTGGCTTGCAGTCCTGCTGCCACTATCTTAAAATTCTTAGTCGTTTTCAAACATGAGGTCTCTATTTTTCATTCTGCACTGGACTCTGCAAATTACGTAGCCAAGTCCTGTCCACAGTACATAGCATGTGACATAGTCACCTTTGACTAGCTAACAAGAAACACATGCTTAAAATGCCTCCCCTCACCCCAAGTATGGGTGGAACACGGAGTGATTACCACACTACGTAGAGATCACCCCACCTGTACATGACCGCTCCCATCTTTCTCTTCCAAGGAGGGCCAGAAGGTTGACCAAGAGGATGGATAAGAACCATGGCTAAGTATCCTCCCTCCCTGGACTGTGGGTTCCGGAAAACGACCCTTGTCCTTCAGCCCCGACTACCTATCTGTGAATATACAGCAATTGCCACCTTGGGCTAATTAACCAACCTCTCTGAGCGTCTGTTCTTTCTTTTCTCTAATTATAAAAGCAATAAATGCTCGTTATACAAAAATGGAAAAGTACAGAAAAATAGAAGGAAGAAAAGGTCACCGATCTTATCTAACACAAGTATTTTCTCTGGAAAGCATGTCACAGCCTTACTGCCTAAGTGCCATCACTATAAACACTGTGGGGTTTTCCTTCTGGCCTTTCTTCTATCCCTGAGACTCATTCTTTCACATATGTGAGGAAAGACCACCTCTCCCAACCAAAAAAAAAAAAAAAATGAGTAATGGTCATCTTGGGAGTCTCTGCTGCTGCGGACCTAGAAAGCCAGATGACAGGACAGAGAAACAGTGACTGACTGTGGGAGGGTACAAGAAGGTAGGCAGTGCCCGTCCACCAAGGCTCTCAGGGCCAGGCTCTCTCTGCATAGAGGTAGGGTGGGGAAAAGAATCCAGACAGGCACTGGCCCCAGCAGGGGACACAGATCCTTCTCCACTCCAATATTGCCCTACACCCCCAGTTCCTATCGCAACCAAGACAGCAGGTAGTGAGAAGAAAACAGGGAAGAGAAATTTTCAGCTTTGGGTTAAGACCTTCAAGGGGTTGAGTAGCCATAGTTGTTGGGTCATTTCTTTAAACCACGGTCCTCCTCGATTACCAGAAAAGATGGCAGTTTCTCTGATTAGCCCTCCTCCATGACCAGAGGAAGGGGCTTCCATGGGACTGCTGGGGGGTAGGGGGAGGAGAAGGGAAGGAGCCACAGTGTTCAGCATCCCAACTGACCCTGCAGGCTGATGGCAGCTGGGAAATACCCAACACGTAAAGGGGTTAGCACTGCATATCCTGTTTTTTTCACACAACATTATATCGTAAGTGATTTTCCATCTTATTATAAAAGCTTTAAACCTTTTATTATTTTCCGTTATGTGGATATATGAAAATCTATTTGGCAGTGCCATGAACATCTCTGTAATTAAAGTTTTTCAATATTTAGGATTATTTCCTTAGACTTTAGTCCCAAGGAAAGGAACAGATTTAAAGTACTGTACATTTTTAGGATACTCAATACATTGTTTTCCAAATTACACAAATTTACAATCCAACCATATTAGATGAGAGCACCGCATGTGGGGAAGCGCATACATGCATACACACACACACACACACACACACACACACACACACACACACGTACATACACCCATTCAATTCTCATTGTTCACAGTAGTTATGTACTATGAAGTCACCGCAAGCACTGAATTACTAAATACCGAACCATAGCTCCTATGGGAAATATAAGGCTAAATTCCTGCAAGCCTCTGATCACAACATTTTCATCAACCAATCGATAACCTTGCTCTATAAGTGTTCTGTCTAAGACTCCTCATTTACATGTTACTGATTCATTAACATTGAACTCATGGCTAACAACACTAACTCATGTCTGAATGAAGCTTATCTGACACACGTATTTTCTTCCTTGCACTTAGGAACACTAGATAGCCTGTCTCAGCCTGGGGTCATTTTAAACAGTGAAATCACCAACAAAAAGCATAAAAATGCAAAAAACCTGGCACTAAGTAGACTAGAAAATAGACACTTTTTTGTTTGTTTTTGTTTTTTTTTAACTGGAGTCTCACTCTGTCACCCAGGCTGGAGTGCAGTGGCACGCTCACAGCCACCACAGCCTCGACCTGCTGACCTCAGGTGATCTTTCCACCTCAGCCTTCCAAGTAGCTGAGACTATAAGTGTGCGCTACCATGTCCGACTAATTTTTTGACTTATTGTAAAGACGAGGGCTCACCAAGTTGCCCAGGCTGGTCCCCTAAGCTTAGGCAATCTCCTTGCCTTGGCCTCCCAAAGTGCTGGGATTACAGGCTTGAGCCACTGTGCCCGGCACAGACACTTGTTAACACCAGGACAGCTGAGGGAGAATGAGAAGCCCCTCATTTTATGTTTCATTTCCTCCTCCAATAGGACAGCAGAGCATCACCTTGTTCACCTCACTTGGGAATGTACACATTGGAGGACTCAGCTTTTAACCTGTCTGAGCATTATGAGAATGACCTCAAGAACTGATTCTGGGGCTACTAATAAATTTTAGCAACCATGCCAAAATACACAAATAGAGAATCTGCAAATGATGGAGATCAACTATATTTGTATGTGTGTGTGTGCATACATAGGTATATGCATATATATATATAAATATATATATATACACATATATATATACGTATATATATATAGAGAGAGAGAGAGAGACAGAGAGAGAGAGAGAGAGAGAGAGAGAGATGATAGGTAGGTAAAAATAGATAGACAGAGAGATGCATACATACATACGTCTTGCCTTAAGTTCCAGGAGAATATGTGAAGTTTTTGTTTAAAAAAGTATATCAACCAGAGAGATATATGACAAGGCAAGCACAGTAAAATGTGAATCTAGGTGGTGGGTATATAGATATATGCTGTAAAAGTCAACTGTGCTGTAGTTTAAAGTTGTTTATAATAAAATGTTTTCTTAACTATATAGGGGAAAAAATCAAAAAGAATATAGTCAAAGAAATACCAGCATCAATTTCTGGAGGGTAAGATTACAAGGGATAGCTGGGCTTGGTGGCTCAGCCTGTAATCCCAGTGATTTGGGAGGCCAAGGCGAGTGGATTGCCTGAGCCTACAGGTTCAAGACCCACCTGGGCAACTTGGTGAGACCTCATCTCTACAATAAATCAAAAAATTAGCCGGGCATGGTAGTGCGTGCCTATAGTTCCAGCTACTTGGAAGGCTGAGGCGGAAGGATCGCCGGAGCCCAGCAGGTGGAGGCTGCAGTGGCCGGAGCGTGCCACTGCACTCCAGTCTGGGCAACAGAGTGAGATTCCAACTCGGAAAAAAAAAAAGATTACAAGGGACTTTCTCTTTCTTCCTGGTTATTTTTATAGAAAAGTAAAAGATTACCTTTTAATCTCATCATTTTATCGTTTCTCCTATTCTTTCTTCCTCCAAGTAGGATAGCTTATGTGTTGCTGTTTCTTCCAACTTACTTGATAAGGACTCAGAGGCAATGCTGACTGTAGAGGGGGTGGGAGCTAGGAATGAGGTGGCCCGATCTGCCCGTATGGATGATCCCAGGCTGCTCTGACCTTCCACACTCACCGGTTCTTGGCTCACCCCTGCTGTTTTCCTTACAGGTCCCTGCACTGCCGGTATCTCACTGTCCTACAGTGTACCTTACTGTCCTGACCAGATAGCCAACTCCTTGAAAGTAGAGCCTGTGATGGCAACGTGGTAGACGGAAGAGCCATCAATGTGGGAGAGCAGGCCACAGCTCAGAACCCGTTATCTCTGAGACGGTATGGAACCCAAGCCTCAGCCACAGAATGCTTCCTCCTGGGAGATAGCAGGAAACCGCTCTGCCCTTTGATGGCCACATTCCCCTTCACAAAGGCCCAGAGCAGCTGTGGACTTGCTCTTGGGGAAAGAGCACATTTAGAAGCTGGGGCTCAGAGCACTGCATCTCTGTACCAAAAGGGGACAACAGGAAGGACCTGGTCCTACCGCCTTCAGGCCTCTCTAGGGGCCCAAAGAAGGGTTAGCTAGCGCAGCATTTTCATCTGAGTTAGGTCTCACTTGGCAGGTGCTGTCAAAAACCAGGCGAACCAACTGCTGTGGGCATGTGTGCCCACATGGGAGCAGTCATCTTGACACTTGAAATGGGTGAATTGTATGGTATGAGACTTATATCTCAATAAAACCGCTAAAGAGAAAATAAAAGGAAACATGGACAAACCAACCAAAACACAATTTCCTATAGAAAAGAGGTCCCCAAACTTTGTCAGTTCATGGTGCCCTTAGTATCTCAGTAATTTTTTCACAGTCCCTATTTACCAAACAGGTAGGTCCAAACAACTTAGGACTAGTTCTCACAGTGTCTGACAGATGTCGCTGGGTTTCCCCCCCGAAAATGTAGAGTGTCTCAAGGTGCCCCTGTGAGTTCACTATGATGCCTTGGGGTACCTTGGCACACAGTTTGATAGACCTCCCTGAATGCACCTTGCATAAAGTCAAATCAGAAGCAAAAACAAAGCCATCCCTAAAGTTCAAAACCGAACTAAAACGAATGAGCTTCATAGTATATCAAGTTTGTGGCATAAAATTATTTCAAATGACTATGAAATAGATCATTTCATTATAACAGTGCACCTCTAGTCAAATATATCCTACAGACCCAAAAAAAGAACCAAAAAGACATATTAACACATAAAGGACCATAAAGGAATTTTTTTTTTGAGTTGGAGTCTTACTCTGTTACCAGGCTGGAGTGCAGTAGCACACTCATGGCCACTGTAGCCTTGACCTGTAGACTCAGGCAATCCTTCCACTTTAGCCTTCCAAGTAGATGGAATTACAGGTATGTGCCACTAAGCCCAGCTACAGAATAATAATCTTAAAGAAGCTTAAAGAGAAGTAAAAGAACAGAGATCAACAACACATAAAATCAGGAAAACAACGCATGAACAAAATGAAAAGTTTAATAAAGAAACAGAAACTATAAAAAAGAACCAAAAAGACATATTAACACATAAAGGACCATAAAGGAATTTTTTTTTTGAGTTGGAGTCTTACTCTGTTACCAGGCTGGAGTGCAGTAGCACACTCATGGCCACTGTAGCCTTGACCTGTAGACTCAGGCAATCCTTCCACTTTAGCCTTCCAAGTAGATGGAATTACAGGTATGTGCCACTAAGCCCAGCTACAGAATAATAATCTTAAAGAAGCTTAAAGAGAAGTAAAAGAACAGAGATCAACAACACATAAAATCAGGAAAACAACGCATGAACAAAATGAAAAGTTTAATAAAGAAACAGAAACTATAAAAAAGAACCAAAAAGACATATTAACACATAAAGGACCATAAAGGAATTTTTTTTTTGAGTTGGAGTCTTACTCTGTTACCAGGCTGGAGTGCAGTAGCACACTCATGGCCACTGTAGCCTTGACCTGTAGACTCAGGCAATCCTTCCACTTTAGCCTTCCAAGTAGATGGAATTACAGGTATGTGCCACTAAGCCCAGCTACAGAATAATAATCTTAAAGAAGCTTAAAGAGAAGTAAAAGAACAGAGATCAACAACACATAAAATCAGGAAAACAACGCATGAACAAAATGAAAAGTTTAATAAAGAAACAGAAACTATAAAAAAGAACCAAAAAGACATATTAACACATAAAGGACCATAAAGGAATTTTTTTTTTGAGTTGGAGTCTTACTCTGTTACCAGGCTGGAGTGCAGTAGCACACTCATGGCCACTGTAGCCTTGACCTGTAGACTCAGGCAATCCTTCCACTTTAGCCTTCCAAGTAGATGGAATTACAGGTATGTGCCACTAAGCCCAGCTACAGAATAATAATCTTAAAGAAGCTTAAAGAGAAGTAAAAGAACAGAGATCAACAACACATAAAATCAGGAAAACAACGCATGAACAAAATGAAAAGTTTAATAAAGAAACAGAAACTATAAAAAAGAACCAAAAAGACATATTAACACATAAAGGACCATAAAGGAATTTTTTTTTTGAGTTGGAGTCTTACTCTGTTGCCCAGGCTGGAGTGCAGTGGCACAATCACGGCTCACCGCAGCCTCAACCTCCCAGGCTCAATGAACTCCATCTGTCAGTTCAGGGGAGGACGACAAATGTGTTCAAGCTGACAAATAAAGTGGCTCCACTCACAGTCAGACTTGAACTATGGGGGTGACACACGAACACTGGGATTTGGGGCATGGTTCAAACATGAGCAGAGATTTCGAAAGAGACTGAGCCAGGGCCTTCTTCTCCCAGCTGGCGCATGATCACCTATCTCAGCTTTCAAACGAGCTTGAGCATTACCTCCCCACCACAAAAGACCCCACACTGGGAAGGAATGGATCTGGGACCCATCTGTGAAAAAGCCAGGTGAATCAACTTTGTCCGCACTAGAAGAGGATCAACTGCTTGAGATCGCAAATGATGGTGACCGTAAAAACGTGTTTGAGACAACTTCGAATCTCCATTCATTCTGGGTTAAAGTCAAGGCGGACTATCCTGGTGGCCACAAAAGCATCAAGAAGCTTCTGTTTCTAACATCCTGTCTTTGTGGAGCAGAATTTTCTGTAGTGACAGCAACCAAAACAAGGTTATGGAACAGACTGGACATAAGCAATGCATTTTGGGTGTCACCGTCTCCCACCACCCCCAGATGGGACTGTCTAGTTGCAGGAAAACAAGCTCAGGGATCCACTGACTCTGCATTATGCTGAGTTGTAAAATTATTTCATTATTGATTACAATGTAACAATAACAGAAATAAAGTGCACAATCAATGTAATGTGTTTGATCATCCTGAAACCATCCTCCCTACCCTGGGTCTATGGAAAAACTGTCTTCCACAAAACCAGTCACTAATGCCAAAAAGGCTGGGGACTGCTGTCCCAAACCACATATTCAAGTACACATGGGACTGGTGATGAGCTCGCTATATGTCTCACTGATGTCTGTCTGTCCTTGCAACAATGCCACATTATCTTTGTTACTATAGTTTTCTAGAAACTCTTGATAATTCTTTGTTAAAAAAATGTCTAGTTCTTCCAGGTCTTTTCATTTCCAGTCATGTTTGAGAAACAACTTGTCAAATTACACACAAACACAAACACATGTGGTTATGATTGAGAATGCATTAAATCTTTGTTGGAAAGAACCAACCTTTTTTTTAAGTGGGGGGTCTCACCCTGCCACCTAGGCTGGAGTGCAGTGGCACACTCACAGCTCACTGTAGCGCCTACTTCCAGGGCTCAGGTGATCCTCCCAAGCAGCTGGGACTACATGTGCCACCACACCTAGCTAATTTTTTCATTTTTGGTAGAGATGAGGTCTTGCTACATTGCCTAGGTTGGTCTCGAACTTCTGGCCTCAAGCAATCCTCCCACTTCGGCTTCCCAAAGCATTGGGATTACAGACATGAGCCACTGTGCCTGGCAAGAACCAATATCTTTTTTTTTTTGAGTTGGAGTCTCACTCCGTCACCCAAACTGGAGTGCAGTGGCACGCTCATGGCCACCCAGCACCGACCTGCTGGGCTCTGGCAATCCTTCTGCCTCAGCCTTCCAAGTAGCCAGAACTACAGGTTGCAACCGGCTAATTTTTGACTTATTGTAGAGGTGAGGTCTCCCCAAGATGCCCAGGCCGGTCTCCAACCCACAGGCTGAAGCAATTCACTCACCTCAGCCTCCCAAAGTGCTGGGATTACAGGAACATCTTAATAATAGTATCATCATTTTTCTTTTTAAAATGTAAGGCCTTATCTTTGAGAGATTCAAACTAAAATATTTAGAAATGTTATACCTTTGGCTGGGGCTGGAGAACTTGCTTCCTATCTTACCTGGTTGGTCACAAATGGCCACAAACTACATAGGCTTCTCCATGGGACTGGGACTGTTCCTATTGTGTCAGCTGGTTTGCCCTAGAGTAAGTGACCCCAGTGACAGTAAAAGATAAACATAGGAGATAAACCAAATCTTGAAAGTGACACTCTATTACTTATACCATTTCTACTGCTTAAACCCTAGTACAACCAGGCTCGGTGGCTCAGCCTGTAATCCCGCACCTTGTGAGGCCAAGGTGAGTGGATTGCCTGAGCCTGCAGGTTCGAGACCTGCCTGGGCAACTTGGCGAGATCTCATCTCTACAATAAATCAAAAAATTAGCCGGGCGTGGTAGCGCACACCTGTAGTTCCGGCTACTTGGGAGGCTGAGCAGAAGGATCGCTGGAGCCCAGCAGGTTGAGGCTGCAGTGGCTGGGAGCGTGCCACTGCACTCCAGTCTGGGGCACAGAGTAAGACTTCAGCTAAAAAAAAAAAACCCTAGTACAACATGGAAAGAGACTTACAGAGAGGTGTGAACCAGGAAGAGATTGTTGAGGGCATCCCAGAGTATATCACAAGTGCGTGGGACAAAACTGCTAGGAACTTGAAATGAGGCAGAGAATACATGAGAGTTCAGTACATTATTAGCTCTATTGTTAATATGAATTTGAAATTTTCCATAATAAAAAGCCTTTTTAGAAAAACTTTTACAAAGAAAGTACAGAGATACAGAAAGAAGGTGTAAAAGGCTACTCAGTGTTTGAGGTGATTCTGTGCTGCCTTCTGAGCAGCCCAGCTCCACAGAGTCACAGCAGATGGCCAGAAGGGGGACTGGGTATTCACAGCTGGCACAAAAGTGGATTCTGTCAAGTATGAGGCGTCACAAAAATGTTTCGGGTAAGAGAAAAGAGAGAAGTGCATGAAATTTAACAAGTTAAAATACTAGACGGGCGTGGTAGCGCACGCCCATAGTTCCAGCTACTTGGAAGGCTGAGGCAGAAGAATCGCCAGAGCCCAGCAGGTCGACGCTGGGGTGGCCAGGAGCATGCCACTGCAGTCCAGCCTGGGCAATGGAGTGAGACACCGACTCAAAAAAAAAAAAAAAAAAAAACTCCTAGCGTCTGTATTTTTAAAAGTATGTATGTCCTAGAAGTACTTATTGAAAAGCCCTTGCAGCGGTGATAAGCCCACAGCAACTAGCAACCCCTAGTGCCTGTATCACAGTTTCCAAATACCATTTCCCCCTAAATGGAACCAAAATACTTTGAAGATATGGCTACTCCAGGTCTGTGGCAGAGAATGAACAGTGAGTCTGCAAAACCTTGTGCCTAAAAAGTAGAAAAACCACCAAACACTCCCAGATCATGTCAAAATATTACAGAAATTATTCCGTTCTTGTTAAGTTCACAAAGAGACAAAACTCTGACACCAAATGAGAGGTCAGGGCTGGGTGCAGTGGCTCAAGCCTGTAATCCCAACACTTTGAGAGGCCAAGACAAGAGGAGTACCTGAGCCTATGAGTTCGAGACCAGCCTGGGCAGCCTGGTGAGACCTCGTCTCTACCATAAATAAAAAAATTAGCTGGGTATGACGGCACACACCTGTAGCTGCAGCTCCTTGGGAGACTGAGGAGGACGGATCACCTGAGTGCAGCAAATTGAGCCTGAGGTAGCCATGAGCATGCCACCACACTCCAGCCTGGGTGATAGAGTGAGATTCTGGCAAAAAAAAAAAAATAGAGACCAGGACAATGTGCCCACTTTTTGAAGTAAGCAGAATAATGAGTAGGAATGGAGAAGAAGCTTGTGTATTGATCTGGAACTGGTTACACGGGCATATACATTATATTTTTCTATTTCTCTGTTGTCATTGTGAAATATAATGGATGATTCATTTTCATAAAATGAAAAGTCTGCTAACGTGACCAAAAGCACGTACTAGGAAGCGGATGTGACCAAAGGCCCATTAGAACAAAGGGGGACATGGGAACAGTCATGTCATCTTGGGGAAATGGAACTTACTCAGAAATGAGGAAACACCAACCCTCCAATCAAATAGTATTTGAACCTTATTTGGACCAAAGATCCCTCAGGTAACATCCAGAAAGAATGTGACCCCATGGTCCTTGGTCAATGAGGAGCTGGGAAAGGGACCCGCACACTAGGGAATGAATTGCTTGCTGTAACTGATCTGGGGGTGCCTGCACACCAGAGACCCGCTCTTGCAAGACTGTCGTGAAAGTCTCAGTTCTGTTGCACTCCACGTCTCTGTGTCCATCCTTTGATTTTTGGATGGGTGAACTTGTTTCTCACAAGCTGGGGGCTCATCCAGGATACTCTGCATCTGCAGGAGAGGGACCCCAGCAGAGAGTGAGACATGTCCCACCCGATTTTGGGTGGCCTACTCTGCTTGGGTGTCTTGGCTGCTTGTGAGACTGTAGATAAGCCTGAGTCTATTGTTCTGGGGGCAGCAAAAGCCACACAGGTGAGAAAAAAAAAAGAAAGCAGTCATCGCAGCAACCAGGCAACCTTGTGAACAGGCCAAGGTAGGAAAAATTGGACTGCAAGTACCGCCTTGGTGGTTGGGGAATTCTCAGAGGTTGAGTGTGCATGTGACTGAGACGTATCACAGATACGAAGTGTGTGTGGAGTCCCAAACTGCAGTTCCATCATCCCGTGAGGAAAACAGCCAGAGATGGACGAAATGAATCTCGGACTGTGCAAGAGACCTCCAGTGGTGGGGGTTGAGTGCATAGGAAAACCCAGGCATGGGCATCAACCAGGGAATACAAGAAACTCCTAGTAAGTGGGGTTGGGTATTCAGGCTAGCCGAGAATAGGGATGAAAAACTCTAGGCCTAGGGAACCCAAGAACGGGGGAGATAGAAATTCTCCCACCAGCATTCCCCTGAATAGTCCACTGGGGGAATGTTGAGGTACTGGGGGTAGCCCTTGTACCAAGAATAAAGGGAATGATCAGGACGGCTGCAATGTCCACACAGAAACAGGAACACCCACTAGGGCTGGGTGTCCAGCAGTCAAGCCAAAGAACCCAAAGGTAGATCCTGGATGGGACAATAATGATCCAGAGGACAGAGCTAAAATGCAGGATCTGAGGGGGTTGGCAAGTAAGGGAATCAGAGAATCGGCCCCCAAATCTCAGCATGTCTCTGAGGCTTCCAAGGTCCAACAGAAGAAGGAAGAAACTCCAACTGCCTTCCTACAGAGACTAGACCCAGAGGACCCAGTGGGACAGGGTCTTCTAAAAGTTAATTTTTTTTTTTTTAACCAAATCTTGCCTGATATTGCTAAAAAGTTGCAGAAACTTGCGGGGTGGAATGAGAAATCCACAGACAAATTTCTTAAAGAGGCACAAAAATTGTTTGTAAAATGGATGGAGTAAAAAAGAACCAAAAAGCAAAGAAAAAAATGTAAAGAAAGATATGGGTATGAAGGCATTATATCTAGAGAGAGATTTTTTTTTTTTGAGTTGGAATCTCACTCCATCGCCCAGGCTGGAGTGCAGTGGCACACTCACGGTCACCCCAGCACCGACCCACTAGGCTCAGGTGATCCTTCCGCTTCAGCCTTTCAAGTAGCCAGAACTACAGGCGTGCGCTACCATGCCTGACTAATTTTTTGATTTATTGTAGAGATGAGGTCTTGCCAGGTTGTCTAGGCTGTTCTTGAATGAAACGAGTTTTAATCACAACTCCTGTTTTAACACTCCCATCTTTAGAAAAGCCCTGTCACTTGTTTGTGACCAAGGATTGGGGTGTGGCCATCAGATTGCTCACTCAAAGCTCGGGTGGAAAGAAGCCATCAGTCACTTTCATGTCCAAATTGTCAGATCCTGTGTCTGGGGTTGGCCTGAATGTGTTCAGGCTGCAGCAGCCGTTGTCTTGAGTGGAAGAAAGTGGGAAATTGACTTTCAGAGGAACCCTCATGGTCAGTATCCCCCCATCAAGTCCGAGCTATCCTAAATCAAAGAGTCAGGTGTTGGCTGATGGATTCCCGGATTCTAAAATATGAGGCAAAATGATTGAAAAAGGATGATTTGATACTAACCGCAGATTCCTGCCTCAACCCAGTGGGCTTCTTAAGTGCCAGGAAGATAAGGAATCAAAAGAAATTAGGTCATAATCATCTGGATATTATTAAATACCAAACCAGACTTGGGGAAAATGCCACTGCATGGGGGTGTCAAACTAAATTAATGATAAATAAATAATAAATGGGTCCTCCAGAAT
Source organism: Carlito syrichta (assembly GCF_000164805.1). NCBI lineage: Eukaryota > Metazoa > Chordata > Mammalia > Primates > Tarsiidae > Carlito > Carlito syrichta. The sequence goes on along the minus strand of NW_007258211.1, from coordinate 428,041 downwards.
GATTGAAGGCAAAAAAAAAAAAGCAGCTATGCTATTATTGACGGAGACCAGTTGTCTACCTGTGAGAAGGGAAGGTTCCTTAACAAATAGTCTGCACAAACTTGCAGGCTCTGAAATTGCTTGCAGATAAGGAAGGCGCCATCTATATGGATTCTAATTATTCCTTTGGAGTATTCTATACCTTTGGGACAATCTGGGCAGAAAGAGGTCTCATAAATAGTAAGGGAAGGTAACTGGTCCATGGAGAATTGGTTCAAGAGGTTCTAGAAAATGTATTGCTCCCTGCTGAAATTGCAAGAACACGTATCAATCATCATCAGAAAGGGGCATCCTTTAAGGCACTTGGCAACAGACTGGCTGATGAAATGGCCAAAGAGGCAGCCTTAGAAAGTGAGGCTGAACCTCACCCCCAACTTACCTATAGACACCAAAAGACAGCAATTTACTGAAGACGAAATCAAGGGAATAGGGGAACAAGGGGCTTGTCCAAACAAAGAGGGGAGATGATTTCTCCCAGATGGGAGAGAGATGGTTAGTAAACCAATTATGAGGGAACTAATGACCATACTACATAAGGGGAGTCATTGGGGAATCTCAGATAATGTGCAGTGCACTTCTAAAAACTTATAGGTATGTGGGCATACACACCATTGCTAAACAGGTCTGTCGAGGATGCATCACCTGTCAAAAGATAAACAAAAAGGTTATTAGGAAGTCAATGAAAGGGGGAAGACCCCCAGGGCTGGGGCCATCCCAAAGTATCCAAATTGACTTACTGAAATGCCTATGGTTGGAAAGTTCAAATATCTACTAGTAATTGTTAACAATCTCACTTGATGGGTGAAGGCCTACCCTTTAACAACTGCAACAGTGGGGTCCATAGTAAAGGTGTTTTTGAAACAGGTAATTCCTAGGTTTGGCCTAATAGAAAATATTAATTTGTATAATGGGAGTCACTTTACCTCAAAGGTGTTGCAAGGGATAATGGGGACTTTCATACACCTCGACATCCACCAACCTCAGGAAGAGTAAAAAGAATGACTCAAACTTTTAAAAAAACTTTTGAGCAAATTAATGCTAGAAACTAAGTTGCCTTGGACTAAGTGCCTCCCCATAGTGCTCCTCAGAATCAGGTCAACTCCTCGAGAGAATCTGGGCTTGTCACCCTAGGAGTTACTGTATAGGTAACCACACTTAGGGAAGGCAACAGACTTGCCCACTGTGGAGACAAAAGACAAGTTCTGAGAGCGTATGTACTGGCCGTCTCCTCCACCTTATCTTCCCTCAGGTTAGAAGGGTTTCTTGCTCAGATTCCTCCTCGTGAGTCTGAGGCTCATCGCTTCCAGCCTGGTGACTTGCTGCTGATCAAAACCTGGAGAGAGGACAACCTCCAACCAAGTTGGGAAGGTCTTTATCAAGTGCTCTCAACCACGAAGGCTGCTGCCCGAATGGCAGAGAAAGGATGGACTCATCATACTAGGATGAAAAGGCACCTAAGGACTCCTGGGAATCTAATGATAGGCGGGAAGTGTCTCAAATGGCAGGCCAGCCTCTCAAAGCAAGGCTAAGGAGGACCCAACCACGAAAGCCATAATCATATTATTCTTTATGTGAAATCTGCCAGTGTTGGTGGGGAGACATGGGAGCACTTCATCGGTGCATACCAAAGTCTAGGAAGATGGGGTTATCCTGTCAAGTTTGTAATTAACATAACTGAGACTTCAACTCCCCAAACTATCAAATTTGATGTGTCTCAAATATCATCCTGCGGGAATTTAAATAATCAAAGGCAACTTTCCCACAAGGATAAATATCTGTGCCCTGACCCCAATCCAAGTCACCCCCTTCTATTCATGGATGAGTTGGGACGATATTTGGCAAACCACATTGGACTGCTTGGCCAGCAAGAGGAAAGACTGGGTATCCAAACCTCCTGAGGGATAAGTTTCACTTCTCTAAAGGGGTCCCACCAAAGAACTGTCAAAGTTGGCAATGTAATACTGTCTTGCTGATTATAAACAGTCTGCAACTTCTGGCTAGTAGTCCTGAAGTAGCACCAAGAATGCATGGGTTGGGTGCTGACATTTCAGGGACAGATATGGTGGGACAATCCACTCTCAGGTTAGTTCAATACAAGAATTCAACCAGTCCGGTACCAACTGAAAGTTCCATAACCAAGTGTACCACCCCCCGACCAGCAATGATCCTAGGAGGGTGACTATAATCAAGGTCAAGGATCTTAGGCAAACTCTAGAAATCGAAACAGGTTATGGAGATACCAATGCCTGGGTAGAATGGGTCAAATTTTCAATAGTAGCTTTAAACAAAAGCAACTGTTGTCCATATGCTACGGGATGGCCACGGGTGCAGGTGGTCCCATTCTCTCTTAGCTGGGCCACACTGGAATGAGTTGTGTGCTTGCCTTAGACCAAGACAAGGACCCTTGGGGAAACAAGACTTGTAGGAGCCTGTCTCTGCTCTTTCCTGCACTGCAGAGGTCAGACCGAGGGCAATCCCCTCCTTTTCCACAGGAACGACGGGTCACTCCTCGTGTCTCTCTAGACAAGGGGAAGGTTTCACAACTCCTGTGAAACAATTGCTAACTTGTACCCACGCCCTAAACGTCTCTAGTGAATCCAGCAGCAACTTCTCAAGTTTACACATCCCCCAAGCAGATGTTTGGTAGTACGGTGGAGGGAGGAGCCTATGTAACTGGTTGCCATCCAGCTGGACTGGGACCTGTGCTTTGGTCCAGCTGGCCATTCCATTCATCTTCGCATTTCACTTCGATTCAGAAGCCAGGTATCAGTCTAGAAATGAGAGCTCCTTACAGGGGTCATTTGACTCTAGCGTGTACATTAACTCAATGGGAGTCCCTAGGGGAGTCCCTAATGAATTTAAAGCCAGAAACCAAAATAGCTGCAGCATATTTACTATGGTCAACAAAGGTTTATAAACTATACCAAAAATGCTCTTCAAGTAGTAGCTAGCCAATTAGGCACTACTAGCAGGATGGCCTGGGAGAGCAGACTAGCATTAGATATAATGTTAGCAGAAAAAGGAGGAGTCTGTGTTAGGTTGGGCGAAAAATGTTATACTTTTATTCTAAATAAGACTGCCCCCAAGCCGGGCTTGGTGGCTCAGCCTGTCATCCCGCGCCTTTGGGAGGCTGAGGTGAGTGGATTGCCTGAGCCCGCGGGTTCGAGACCCACCTGGGCAACTTGGCGAGACCTCATCTCTACAATAAATCAAAAATCAGCTGGGCGTGGTAGCGCGCGCCTGTAATTCCGGCTACTCGGAAGGCTGAGGCGGAAGGATCGCCGGAGCCCAGCAGGTTGAGGCTGCGGTGGCCGGGAGCGGCCACTGCACTCCAGTCTGGGTGACAGAGTGAGTCTCCAACACACATACACAAAAAAAAGACTGCCCCCAGTGGTACCATCACTGAGGCTTTACAGGGACTTACCACTTTAGCTAAGTAATTGGCTGAGAGCAGGGCTCAGTGGCTCAGCCTGTAATCCCGCGCCTTTGGGAGGCTGAGGTGAGTGGATTGCCTGAGCCCGCGGGTTCGAGACCCGCCTGGGCAGCGAGACCTCATCTCTACAATAAATCAAAAAAATCAGTGGGGCGTGGTAGTGCATGCCTGTAATTCTGGCTCCTTGGAAGGCTGAGGCGGAAGGATTGCCGGAGCCCAGCAGGTCGAGGCTGCGGTGGCCGGAAGCGGCCACTGCACTCCAGTCTGGGCGACAGAGTGAGACTCCAACTCAAAAATAATAATAATAATAATAATAATTGGCTGAAAAACTCTGGTGTCAATAATCCTTTCAGACTGGTTAGAAAAATTATTTTTAAAAAATAGAAAGGTACGGTTGCCTCTGTTTTAACATCTCTTGTTATAGTTGTAGAAATTTTAACTGGGTAGGATGCTGTGTTATCCCTTGTGTGAGGGGCCTAAACCCAAAAGCTTACAAAAGTAGCCATAAACAAACAAATGCCCATGACTTATGCCCAAAATAATCTCCTACTCTTAGATAAAAAGGTAAATCATGAAAAAAGTCAATATTTACTTGACATATTTAAACAACAGGGCCACACAAAACAATAAAAATCAAATGAAAATAAATCAAATGAAAAAAAGAGGGAATGGTGAAAGACAATAGATGATTCATTTTCATAAAATGGAAAGAAGTCTGCTAACATGACAGAGAGCACATATTAGAAAGCAGACATGATCAAAGACCTGTTAGAACAAGGGGTACATGGTAACAGTCACAACATCTTGGGGAAACAGAACTTACTCAGAAATGAGGAAACACAAACCCTCCAATCAAATAGCATTTTAACCTTATCTGGGCCAAAGACCCTCCGGTAACATCCAGAAAGATTGTGACCCTGTGGTCCTCAGTCAATGAGGAACCGGAGGAGGGACCTGCACACTAGGGAATAAATTGCTTGCTGTAACTGCTGTATGCCTGCACACCAGACAACCGATCTTGCAAGACTGTCCGTTAAAGTCTTGTTTCTGCTGTCCATCCTCTGATTTTGGACAAGTCTCTGTGTCCACCCTTTGATTTTGGACAGGTGAGTGCATTTCTCACAGTTATCATGGTTCCAAAAGCTCATTAAAAATTTACTAACTTGGCCAGGCTCGGTGGTTGAGCCTGTAATCCCAGCACTTTGGGAGGCCGAGGTGAGTGGATTGCCTGAGCCTGCGGGTTCGAGACCCACCTGGGCAACTTGACGAGACCTCATCTCTACAATAAATCAAAAACTAGCTGGGTGTGGTAGCGCACGCCTGTAGTTCTGGCTACTTGGAAGGCTGAGGAGGAAGGATCACCGGAGCCCAGCAGGGTGAGGCTGCGGTGGCTGGGAGCATGCCACTGCACTCGTCAGGGCGACAGAGTGAGACTCCAACTCAAAAAAAATAATAAACTACCTTAACCATTTCTTATTTTTTAAAGACAGGGTCTCACTATATCATTCAGACTGGTCTCGAACTCCTGGCCTTGAACGATCCTCCCAAGCAGCTGGAATGACAGGCAGGAGCCACTGCACCCAGCTCCGTCTTAACCATCTATAAGGGTAAGGTTCAGTTGTGTTAAGTACATTCCTATCGCTGCTGTTCAACCAATTTACGGAATCCTTTTCATGTGGCAAAACAAACTCTGCACCCATTGAACTCCCCATTCCCCTCTCCCCCCAGCACCTGACAACCACCCTTCTATTTTCTGTCTCTTGACTACTCTCAGTACCATACATAAGCAGACTCATAAGCAGCATCCACCATTTTGTGACTGGCTTGTTTCACTTAGCCTAAAGTCCTCAAGATTCACCCACAACCTCCTTCCTTTTTAAGGCTGATTAAGATCCCACAGTATGGATAGACCACATTTAACTTATCCATTCACCTACCAACGGACACTTGGGCTGCTTCCACAATGCTGGACAATGCTGTTATGAACATGGGTGTGCAACTCTCTCTCCAAGATTCTGCTTTCCATCCTCTTGGATATACACTCAGATGTGGAATTACCAGAGCACATGGTAATTCTATTTTTAATTTTTTGAGTATTTAAACTGTATCTAGCTGTACACTTGAGATCTGTGCACTTTACAGAACATATGTTTCTAATGAGAATCAAAATGGTTTAGTCACTTTGGAAAACCGTTTGACAATTTCTTATAAAGTTAAATATATGCTTATCATATGAGTCAGTAATCTCATTCCTAGTGATTTAAACAAGAGAAATAAAAACACATCCATGTGCTCACTTTGGCAATACATACACTAAAACTGTGACAATATAGAGAAGATTAGCAAGGCCCCTGAGCGAGGACGAAGCCCAAATTTGTGAAGTGTTCCCTATTTTAGAAAACATACACACACACAGATGGGTGCAGTGAGTGGTTAATGCCTGTAATCTCAGCACTTTGGGAAGCCACGACAGGAGGACTGTTTGAGTCCCAGAGTTTGAGACCGGCATGAGCAACAAAGTAACACCTCATCTCCACAAAAAAACAAAAAAATTAGCTGGGTGTGGTGGCTCACGCCTATAGTCCCAGCTACGTGGGAAGCTGAGGCAGAAGGGTCACCTGAACCCAAGAGGTCGAAGCTGCAGTGAGCCATGATCGTGCCACTGCACTCCAGCCTGGGCGTCAGGGTGAGACCCTGACTCAAAAAAAATTAAAAAGCCACACAAAGACTTGTATGGGAATGTTTATAGCAGCTCTGTTCATAATATCCAGAATTGGAAACAGCACAAACCCAACAGTGAATGGATAAATAAAATCATGTTTCTTCTATACAAAGGAATATGCTCAGCATAGAAAAGAACAAAATCCTGATCAGGCGAGGTGGCTCAGGCCTGTAATCCCAGCACTTTGGGAGGCCGAGGTAAGAGGACTGCCTGAGCCCAGGGACTTGAGCCCAGCTGGGGCAACTTGGTAAAATCTGGTCTCTACAATAAATCCAAAAAATTAGCCAGTGGTGGTGTGTGCCTGTGGTACCAGCTACTTGGAAGGCTGAGGTAGAAGGATCACCTGAACTCAGGAGGTTGAGGCTGTGGTGACCGTGAGTGTGCCACTGCACTCCAGCCTGGGCGACAGGGTGAGACTCCAACTCAAAAAAAAAAGAAAAGGAACAAATTCCTGATATACACAAAACATGGATGAGTCACAAAAGCAGTATGCTAAGTGAATGAAGTCAGACACAAAAGGTTACCTATGTACTTTAGCTATATGACATTTTAGAGAAGACAAAATGCTAATGGCAAAGCAGATCAGTGGTTGTCAGGTACTAAGCCTGGAGAGGGTATGGAGGATATTTTAGGGTTGGTGCACATGCTTTCTGTCTTAAGAGTGGTGGTGGCTACATGATTATATACAAAACTCATCAAAATTGTATGCTTAAAATTGGTGAATTTTATTTTATTTTAATTATGCCTCAATGAGGCTAGGTTTTCTTAGGCGTAAAAGGAAATCCCAATGGGTCACCTTTAGGGGTTGCTAGGACACCCATTCGTTATTCTCAAAACTGATAGTTTAAGAAGGGAAAGAATCAAGTAGTTGTCAGACTTTACTGTAGCTAGCTAGCTAGCTAGTTAGTTAGTTCGTTTGTTAGTTCGTTCGTTCATTTTGAGACAGTGTCTCCCCGTGACTCAGGCTGGAGCACAGTGGCACAATCATAGCTCACTGCAGCCTCAAACTCCTGAGCTCAGGCGACCTTCCTGCCTCAGTTTCCCAGTAACTGGGATTACAGGCATATGCCACTGCACCTGGTTTATCCTTTTCGATTCTTTTAAACATTCAGACTCACAAACCAGCCATGAGCCACACAGGGAATCAGAGCCTGCAGTGGGGCCACGGGGCAGGAACCCCAGCTGACCAGCAGGGCAGCACCAGGTGCTCCTCCTCCCATGGGCCTGTCTTTGCAGTCGCCCTAGTAACCCCAGGAGCTGTTCTTTTTCCCAGGGGACAGCTCATGCCAGTAAGGGAGACCTTGACGCAGATACAGGAGCTGTCCTGGTATAGAAGCCTGATGCCCACAGGAACCAATATCTCTCGTGGCAAGCCTTCATTGACAAGTGTTTCTAGGGCCCCACAAGAATCCCACTCAGGGGAGCTATGGCAGATGACATTTTCCAAAAAGAGACACAGCAATAGTCTTATTCCACATGCTATGTTAGAAACTTGCCACATCAAGAAGTGAATCTAATTTTTAAATGACGTTACTACTGATGTAATTTCTTAACTAATAATTTTTTTTTTTTTTTTTAGTTGGAGTCTCACTTTGTCGCCCAGACTGGAGTGCAGTGGCCGCTCTCAGCCACTGCAGCCTCGACCTGCTGGGCTCCGGCGATCTTCCGCCTCAGCCTTCCGAGTAGCTGGAATTACAGGCGCGCACTACCACACCCGGCTGATTTTTTGATTTATTGTAGAGATGAGGGCTTGCCAAGTTGCCCAGGCGGGTCTCGAACCCATGGGCTCAGGCAATCCACTCACCTCAGTCTCCCAAGACACGGGATTACAGAATAAAAATTTTAAATAATAATAAAGTAGATAAAACCTGTAGTCCCAGCTGCTTGGGAGGCTGAGATGGGAGTATCGCCTGAGCCCAGGAGGTTGAAGTTGCGGTGAACCATGGTCATGCCACTGTGCTCTAGCCTGGGTGACAGAGTGAAACCTCAGCTCAAAAAAAAAAAAAAGAGATGCAAAGAAAACATTATAGCCGGGCTCGGTGGCTCAGCCTGTAATACTGCGCTTTGGGAGGCTGAGGCGAGTGGATTACCTGAACCCACGGGTTCGAGACTCGCCTGGGCAACTTGGCGAGACCTCATCTCCACAATAAATCAAAAAATCAGCTGGGCATGGTAGCATGTGCCTGTAATTCCGGCTACTCGGAGGGCTGAGGCGGAAGGATCGCCAGAGCCCAGCAGGTCGAGGCTGCGGTGGCCAGGAGCGGCCACTGCACTCCAGTCTGAGCGACTGAGTGAGACTCCAACTCAAAAAAAAAAAAAAAAAAGAAAATATTATAAAGCCAAGATTCCCAGTGTATTTCTAAACTTAAAAGATGCAACTTACAAAGAGAATATAGACTATAATTCTATTTTCGTAAAATTTAGAACCACAAAAATATTAATAGTGGATATTTTTAGATATTGGTATTAAGAAAAGAATAAGCAATAAAATGGTAAAAAAAAAAAAAAATTAAAAAAAAAAAAAAAAAAAAGCCGGGCTCGATGGCTCAGCCTGTAATCCCGTGCCTTCGGAGGCTGAGGTGAGTGGATTGCCTGAGCCTGTGGGTTCGAGACCCGCCTGGGAAACTTGGTGAGACCTCATCTCTACAATAAGTCAAAAAATTAGCCGGGCGTGGTAGTGTGCGCCTGTAGTTCCAGCTACTGGGAAGGCTGAGGCGGAAGGATCACCGGAGCCCAGCAGGTCGAGGCTGCGGTGG